>NC_140165.1:268831326-268846326 GCF_963971535.1 Notolepis coatsorum
TCTGTGTCTCAGTGTCTCTGTGTCTCAGTGTCTCTCTGTCTCTGTGTATCTGTGTCTCAGTGTCTCAGTGTCTATGTGTCTCTGTGTCTCTGTGTCTCTGTATCTCTGTGTCTCTGTGTCTCTGTGTCTCTGTATCTCTGTGTCTCTGTGTCTCTGTGTCTCTGTGTATCAGTGTATCAGTGTCTCTGTGTCTCTGTGTCTCTGTGTCTCTGTGTCTCTGTGTCTCAGTATCTCTGTCTCTCTGTGTCTCTATGTGTCTCTGTGTCTCTCTGTCGCTGTGTCTCTGTGTCTCTGTGTCTCTGTGTCTCAGTGTCTCTGTGTCTCTGTATCTCTGTGTCTCTGTCTCTCTCTGTCTCTGTGTCTCTGTGTCTCTGTGTCTCAGTGTCTCTGTGTCTCTGTGTATCTGTCTCTCTGTGTCTATGTCTCTCTGTGTCTCTGTGTCTCTGTGTGTCTCAGTGTCTCTGTGTCTCTGTCTCTGTGTCTTTGTCTCTCTCTCTCTGTCTCTGTGTCTATGTGTCTCTGTGTCTCTATGTGTCTCTGTGTCTATCTGTGTCTCTGTGTCTCTGTGTATCTCTGTGTCTCTGTGTCTCTGTCTCTCTGTGTCTCTCTGTGTCTCTGTCTCTCTGTGTCTCTGTGTCTCTGTGTCTCTGTGTCTCTGTCTCTCTGTGTCTCTCTGTGTCTCTGTCTCTATGTGTCTCTGTGTCTCTGTGTCTCTGTGTCTCTGTGTATCTGTGTCTCTGTGTCTATGTGTCTCTGTGTCTCAGTGTCTCTGTGCCTCAGTGTCTCTGTGTCTCAGTGTCTCTGTGTCTCAGTGTCTCTCTGTCTCTGTGCCTCTCTGTGTATCTGTGTCTCTGTCTCTCTGTGTCTCTGTGTGTCTCTGTGTCTCTGTGTCTCTGTGTCCTAGTGTCTCAGTGTCTCTGTGTCTCTGTGTCTCAGTGTCTCTGTGTCTCTGTGTCTCTGTGTCTCTGTGTCCTAGTGTCTCAGTGTCTCTGTGTCTCAGTGTCTCTGTGTCTCAGTGTCTCTCTGTATCTCTGAGCAGTTTTTTAAATTTTTAAATTTTTTTAAATTTTAAATTTATTATTTTTTGCGAGGCCCCCCTTCCCGCAAGGCCCTTTTTCATCACATACCTAAAATCTAGTATTGCTTATATGCTTATATATTTCACATTAGACACGTTTGTAGAATGTGTCTGACTTGTTCCGGGCTCTGCGGCTCTGCAGATATACTATTGGAGCTCTGTGGCTCTGTAGCAGATATACTATTGGTTTCAACGAGGGGAGGGGTTACATGTGTACAGTCGGCCGGCGTGCGTCTCAGTCTGACTATTTCTACGGGAGCACGTGCAGCATTGGAGGTTATGCCAGCAAAGACGAAGAGGACGGTCGTTCGGCAGATGGACTGAAGATGAAAGTTGTTGCATGTTAGAAAGTTCAGTCAGGCTAGCCATGTCGGCTTAGCTAAAGGCAGGGACAGCTAGTTAGCTTTAGCTACGGTATCGAGTGCTAACGTGTGGTTCAGTCGGGCTAGCCATGTCGGCTAGTAGCTTAGCTAAAGGCTAACTAGCGTTAGCTAACCTAGAGAGAGCGCGTGCAGCATTGGAGGTTATGCCAAGATGAAGAGGACGGTCGTTCGTCAACTCAACGGTTGTCTCCTTCCTCTTGGACGTTTGGTGAGTTTTTAATGCACTCTATTCTATTCACGCCGTGGAGATATCTCTCTCTCTCTCGGGCCAGCTAGCTATCGTGGCTAAGGTTATGTTGGCTAACGTTATGTGGAGCCAGCGGGCCGGCTAGCTGTCGTAGCTAACGTTATTATTGAGCCAAGCGGGCCGGCTAGCTGTCGTAGCTGACGTTATATTGAGCCAAGCGGGCCGGCTAGCTGTCGTAGCTAACGTTATTATTGAGCCAAGCGGGCCGGCTAGCTGTCGTAGCTGACGTTATATTGAGCCAAGCGGGCCGGCTAGCTATCGTAGCTGATGTTCTGTTGGACCAGCGGGCCGGCTAGCTATCGTAGCTAACCTTATGTTGAGCTAGCGGGCCGGCTAGCTATCGTAGCTAACGTTATGTTGAGCTAGCGGGCCGGCTAACTATCGTAGCCAACGTTATGTTGAGCTAGCGGGCCGGCTAACTGTCGTAGACGTTATGTCGAGCTAGCGTCAGTACCTGGCCACTCTATTTGCAGTTAGCCTCTTTAGCTGATGTCGGCCGTTGGCTCCTTGCTACTTTGTTTTCTCTGGTAGACCCTATTCTCTTTGGATTTAAGTGTTGATCTTTGTCCTTTTGGATCTATGTATATTCATGTTGCCTTTGTGAAGTTATCTTTTCCTTCTGTTTTGTTCTTCCATTAAAAGTTGAATATCCTTTAGGGGCTCATCTTAGCTGTCTTGCTCATCTCTCTCTCTCTCTCTCTCTGTCTGGACCACAGACCCATCTCTCTCTCTTTCTCTCTTTCTCTCTCTCTCTCTCTCTCTCTCTCTCTCTCTCTCTCTCTCTGGCCTTGCTCTGGTGGAGGGTGTGCCACTGTGTGTGTGCCATCATGTTAACGTTAGCCTCAGTTAAACCTTGCGATGAAGCTGTGTTCTGAGGTGTCCTGTGTTCGGAGCTGTGTTCTGAGCTGTGTTCTGTGTTCTGAACTGTGTGTTGAGCTGTGTTCTGCATGTGTTCTGTGTTCTGAGGTGTCCTGTGTGCTGAGCTGTGTTCTGCATGTGTTCTGTGTTCTGAGGTGTCCTGTGTTCTGAGCTGTGTTCTGAGCTGTGTTCTGTCCTGTGTTCTGAGATGTGTTCTGAGCTGTGTGCTAAGCTGTGTTGTGTTCTGAGCTGTGTTCTGAGCTTATATAGTGCTTTTACTAACTATATTATATTTCTCTCTCCTCTGGTCAGGGGCATTGCCGGGTCTGTGCAGCGATAACACTGTATATTGACTGTAGAACGGGAGCTCTCTCTCGCTCTCTCTCTCTCTCTCTTGCTATATGTTGACTGTATCATGCCCAGCCTCGGGCAGCGCTATTATTTAAGAATATGTTGACTGTATGAAAAAAAGATTTTTTTTTTTTTTTTTAACTTTAGGGGGGGGGGGGGGGGGGGGGGCCTCGCGTTTAAATCTCGGCCAGGGCCTCGCATTTCTCCCAGGCGGCCCTGCTCCCAGGTACTTGAAACTGCTCACCCTGTCCACGATAGCCCCATTTATCCGCAGTGTGTGTCACCTGCTGTATTCTCCTAAAATCCACGATCAGGAGTAGGCTGTTATCCCACGCTGTTATCCCAGCGTGCCAGTTCATCAACCTCCTCCCGATCGGCCTTCTCGTCATTGTTAGAGATCAGCCCCACCACCACTGTGTCATCCGCAAACTTCACTATGGAGTTGGAGCTGAACCTGGCCACACAGTCATGTGTGTACAGTGAATACAGCAGGGGGCTCAGAACGCAGTAGATTGAAATAAAGGTGTTCTATTTCTATTTCAACTTGATTCAATTGGATCTTTGTTTCCATATGAAGTATCATAAAATGTATCATATGAAATGTATAATTTATTAAATGTATCATAAATATATTAACATTATAGACCAGAACATTATCTCAAGTGACTTTACTTTGCAGTAACATTGAATTTGTCAACATGCTTCTCACCACTGATAATGGGCTTTGGACTGAAGACTTCATTATGTCAATGTTTAATTTTCTTTCATTTAGGACACCTCATACATTTACTGATGTAACTCCCTGACCATGCATGCTATATTTACACATGTGGTATTGCTGGATTCAGCACAACCACACCTTTCCGAAAAAGCCCTCATCTGTGTTTCTATGACAATCCATGGCAGAGCTACTACAAAGTAAATGAGAACATTCTGCATAGATATAAATTTTTTACATTTCCGCTTATTTTAAGTATGTGTACATAGGTATATATTTCCTACATGCATAAAGATATTTACATCCAGTTTTTTCTATTATGTTAAGCAACTGTCTGACTGCTAGCATGTCAAATTTGAAAGCTCTTGGAGCTTGTATTATTAATCTACATGAGTTTATATGTCTCAACTCCCATACGGCCAGGCTATATTTTGGTTATTTTTTCCTTTCGGGGTGTATAACAATATCTATCAATTTAACAAGTTTTGCAGTAAAATATTTTTATACAAGAATCCATTTCATATATGGGAGACCTTAGAGATGAGGAAAAACATTCTTGTGTTTTGTTCTACCTCCGGTAGGGGTATCTCAACATTTTGGGGGCATTGTCACTAGGCTATAAGCCCGACGCGCCCGATACGGGGCCGAGATTAATATCACGTCATGAATTGATCGATACAGTCCGTATTAATTCATGTTGTGTTTATTTTTTTAATGTAGCCAAGAGTAAAGACCCTAAACCAAAACAGCAGTCAAAGTGTATATTTTCAGCACTACATTTGTTTACCAATGATTTTAACTTAAGTGTTATTAGCTAAATATGAGTTTAAAGAATTCTCTGTACATTGCGTCGGAAAACTGGTGGATTTTGACGTGAGCAAATGATGCCGTCATTCGTGTGTGTAGTCCTATGAAAGAGGAGACCCAGGGCTTTCGATGGGCGTTCGATAGGAACGTTATTTACATGATTATGTCTCACGCGTTGAACAAACCTGAACATTATTGCCATAAAATACAATGTAGTTTGTTTCGTTACCTTTCTGTGAACATCTAGATCTGTAAAGAAAAATGGCAGAGCATTGGACATTATAAAAAAGTAACTGTACTTACAGTAGATTTCATTCATGGTCTTTGCTGCCCTGTTACGGGCGCCTGGTGGTACTAAATCCAGATTTGGCCCGATCGATAGATGGATGACTTGGCCATAATAAGGTAATTTATAGGCCTGACATTCTATATTCTATAGTCATATTTCATGTGTCTGGATGGCAAAATGCAGTACTGTATCTACAAAAAACCCTGTTTATTAATTTGCTGTGATTTCGTTTACACGTGATCTCAAGAAGGTGCTGAATGAGCTCACGTCTGGTCAATGTTAGCATGGTGTTATTCACCGTCAAAGATGAACAAATGAATGTATATTAATAATTTATATTCTTCTTTGCTTCATCACAATCTACTCAAGCCTAGTAACAGACACAATATTTCTGACACTGGGAATACATTTCCTGAGGTCCATATGTCCATATATACCAAGAACATGCAAATGGACCTTGTAGAAGTGGAGCAATCTTCTATTTACTTAGGTATGTACTTTTAGGGAGACTTTTTGAAAATATGGCTACAGCTTAAGAGGAAAAACTCCAACATTTTGGGAAATTAGCTTATTTGCCATCTACCCTGGAGTTAGACAAGACATACCTTTTTTCTTCTCTGTGCATGCAGTAGGAGTAGGAAGACATGCACAGTTAGCCTAGCTTAGCGTCAGTCACTGGAAGTAGGTTCCTACATTAGCCTAGTTCCCAACGTCTTCCTACTCCTACTGCATGCACAGAGAAGAAAAAGGTATGCATCTTCTTGTCTAACTCCAGGGTAGATGGCAAATAAGCTAATTTCCCAAAATGTTGGAGTTTTCCTTAAGAGGTTAAGAGGTTAAGCAGGCACAGACATGTATGCACACACATAACCTCACAGGTACAGTATGTACACACTAGGGTGACCAGACGTCACGCATTGCGCGTGATTGTACAGCATTCCTGTCTCTTTTCACGCGTCACGCAAATTGAGACCATGTCCCGCATGATTGGTTGTCATCCTCGCTAACGTCCCCGCCCCGCCCCCTTCCCCAGCCAATGTGAAGAACCTCTATGCGTCGCGTAACGCTAACTAGTATCTGGCCCCGAGTGACACCGCATCCTATGACAACAAGTCCCAACGCTATCGCGCGCGGCGGGTCCGAGACTGGCGGGACGAAACCAGGCAACTTGGGATAAACCCACGCACTACGGATCAGACCAGTTCCACGCACTGCTGTTATCTCCGCTGCTCGGCACGAGAGAAGACCGTTTGGTCCAAATTTGAAAAGGGGAAAACAATCCCAAACGGTTTAGATTGAAAACGAATAATAACAATAAAAAATATACGAGTAGCCGTTCGCGTAACCGGTAACCACCCCCCCTGCACAAATCAGTGCAGGTGGAAGATAATCATATTCTTTATTATTGTGCCATTACTGTTCCTGCTCTCATCACTGCAGTGCCAGTGTGAATCCCTGGACTTGTGAGTTGTTTTGGTGAGTTACTTTTGTTAGTCAAAAGTCAAAGTCAAAGTCAGCTTTATTGTCACGGTCAGGCACGTTCACACATAGACGTCAAGGGGTGCCCGGGCACCTGCCTTTTTCATTTTTCATTAGAAAGTGCCCTTTTTATGCCCCTTTTTTAATAAATTTTTTTACTGTTGCACATATAGATAGACTGCCCTGCCCTTCCAAATGAAAGATGTCATGATAGAATCTAAATATTAGGTAAAGAAAGAGAGATAAATGCCCCTACCCCTCTCCTGGAACTGGAACTTATTTACATGCGCTGCCAGACGCCTGTATACTTTCCGTAGCCGCATTTCTGGCAGACGCTCTCTGATTGGCCGACGTCAGTTTCTACACTGGTTAGCCTAGCCACTCTTCGAAGTAGGTTCAGGTTAGAGTTTGTCTTAGAGCGTGATGGCAAGTTCTTTCGACGGTTAAGCTTAGGCACTCTTTCAAAGTTGGTTAAGGTTAGAGTTTGTCTTAGAGCATGGCGATAGAACGCAAGGTCGTTTGCAGGCTGTTCGACGCGGAAATGGGCAAAGACAGTAGACACAGCTGATCAGTACTTGTGTTGTGCTAACTGCTAACAATAAGCTATTTGGCTGGATGCAGTCTGGACAGTGGTCAGTGGATATACATCAAGACAACAGTCTGTGACTGTGGGACAGTGGACATAATACTTCATCAAGCCCTCCTGACCTGGACCACGTTTCAACTAACAAGTGAGTTAATGCGGTCTCTCTCTCTCTCTCTCTCTCTCTCTCTCTCTCTCTCTCTCTCTCTCTCTCTCTCTCTCGCTCTCTCTCTCGCTCTCTCTCTCGCTCTCTCTCTCGCTCTCTCTCTCTCTTGCTCTCTCAACACAGCGCCCGCAGCTGTTGGTCTGGAGCGCATATTGTGTTATTAAAGGGACACTATGTAGTTTTGGTGACATCTATCGGTGAAACTGAATGTACCATAGACTTGTATTAACCTAAAAAATCGGGCTTGCGCGCTGTGCGCGCTCGTATTGCATTTAATAATTGATGCCCTTTTCTCCTTTTTCGGCACCTGCCTTTCTAAAGTCCTGTGCACGTCCCTGGTCACGGTCATGCAAGACATACAGAGAAATTAAATAGCATTTCCCCCTTCCCACAGTGTATATATAAAGAACACGATCTAACATAAAGTAATATAGTATACTATAAACATAAAGTAACATATGGCCAGTATACAGGACTATATACAATGTAGACAGTAGCTAAAAAAAAGTTAATGTATGAGTGAATGTAAATATAGAGGTAAACGAGAACTTTTAGCAGCATGGTACATAGTAAGTATGAATAATAAATAATGGCAGTAAAATACAATAATACAGTAATGGCAGTAAAGTGGCAGTGAGATGATGGATATGGCAGTAAACTAATATATGATGTACACTAAATAAATAAACTAAATAATGGCAGTAAAGTGGGTAGTCCAGAGTCTGTGGAGGTAGGTAAGAGAGGGGGGAGCTGGGTGTGTGCGTGTGTGTGTGTGTGTGTGTGTGTGTGTGTGTGTGTGTGTGTGTGTGTGTGTGTGTGTTGTGTGTGTGTGTGTGTGTGTGTGTGTGTGTGTGTGGTGTGTGTGTGTGTGTGTGTGTGTGTGTGTGTCAGTGGGGGGGGGGGGGGGGGGATTCTTAATCAGGTTCTGTGGTGGCAGAGTCATTTTGTTTGACTGTCTGTTTTTATGCCCTGTAAGGTGACCTTGGGTGTTTGAAAGGCGCCTCCAAATAAAATGTATTATTATTATATATTAGGCTTGTGGTCATTTTAATGAGGAAAGTGGCGGATGAGAGATTTTGATTTTAGAAAAACATTATTTACATAATTCTCATTACAATGTGTGTGTCAATACAATAAATAACTAACTACACATTATATCGGGCAACATGAGTCCCCATCACACTTAAAACCACATGAGATCTCACGATAAAAAAGAATTCTAAAATACACCTGTCCCTCAACACAAAAACATGAAGCTCCACCCAAACAAAAAAGTATCCATACTTCATTCAACACATAATATGTCATCAAGAACAACATATGAGCAACCAAAAGGGTCCTGTCAGTCCATTTGTGTCCGTTTTTATATCCAGCGCATGAATAGATCCCCTTCATCAGGACTTCCGTTCCACTGAAATAATCCTGCAACAGGTATTGTTCCCCGACGCTCGCGCTTCAGTCCAATCGTCCAGACAGACCCTGTTGTGACAGGCCGTCCTCAGCCCCAATAAAGAAGCCACTTCCTCTGACCCGGCTACATCCACACCATCTTTCAGTGTCATTGTCCCAACTGCTTGCAGACACTGTCCAAGCCCAGGTCTACTCCCTTCCTGAATGTTCAGCCAGGCTCCATACATCAGAGGCTCCATGATGTCCAGAAGGAGTGCACAACACTATTATCCTTCATTATAATACTGCATTATCCATTTTTTTGATCTTCTGCACAATTTTTCTCAGTCTAAAAACGTCCTGGGAAGTGTACCCCCCATTGTTCGTCAACCTCATTTGAGTCTTTGCTGAAAAAATAAACATCTCTAAATCTTCAAAAAATCTCCAACTTTGACATTTTTCACATTTTTGTTGTGTGCAGGAACTGCTGTATCTGCCTGACTGCATAAAAAATGTTCGCTGTGAATCAGACACTTGAGAAGCATTTGGAAACTCATCTTCCTCAGCACTTGGCACGTCTGTCCCCCATTGTTTTTTAGCCTCATCCTCGTCCATGCTGGACTGAGAGGAACCTGTGTCTTCTACACCCTCCTGACTCTCTTTGACCAAACTTGTCACTCCTTCCTTATCCTGAGAGCCCACCCCTCCATCACTTCCCACCACGTCATCCACTGTCTGACTGTTTACATTGTCCACCACATTCAGCTTTTTACCTATTACTTCACTTGTCATATTTTCCTTATTCCTTTTTTACCTGACGCGGTGTTGGGCTTGGGGGGACCAAAAACTCTGCTCTCCCCTGTTACCTCGCCACTTGTTGAAGTGGGGGCAGCATATCTGATTCCCACCTCTGTACCTACACTACCACTGGTTGAGGGGGGAACAGCGTCTCCCACCCCTCCCTCCTCTGTACCTGCCCCATCCACACCCCCACCCCCCTGTTACCCCACAGTCGCCACTGGTTATGGGGGGGGCAGCGTCCATCACTCCTCCTCCTCTGTACCAAGGCTCTGCTCCCTACATGCTGCACCAGCTCTGTGGCCCTGCAGCTGGATACTATCGGCTGCACTGCTGACGGTCTGCAGAGGGATACTGTTGACACTGCTCGCAGCTCTGCTCTGCCACACTCCTCCCTCCTCTACACCTGTGCTGAGCCCAGCGCCGCGCTCCTCCTGGGGCTGAGGCGGAGGCTGCCGTGTCCCTCTCCCCGTACAATCACGGGAGATATGTCCCTCTTCTCCGCATTTGAAACATTTTCCAGAATTTCCAGAACTCACAAAAACCACATAATCAAACTCATCAACTTTTATCTTGAAAACCAACTCAAGCTCTTCTCTGCTGTTGTTTAGAATCATTAAAACCTGTCGCCTGTGTGAGACAACATGCTTTAAAAGCGAAAATTTACATCCCGACGACATTTCCTTATAGGGGAAATTATCCTCCCATGTCGTGCTAGTTGACTTATCAATAGTTTGTCACTGATGAACGGCGGAATGTTGGAAATAAAGACATTTCTGCCTGGTGTGGACAGAGGCTCAACAGAAGAAAAACCCCATCAATACTGATCCCTGATTGAACCAGTGTCTGCACCTTGTCCAACGAATCAAGAAAAATCACCACTCCTCCGTTCATTCTCGCAGCTGATTTAATACTTCTATGTCCTACAATATTGCCAACTGCCAAACTGCATACCTCTACTGACACATTCGGAACAGATATCTTAATGCCATGCTTTCTACCAAGTTTGGAAAAATCCATACTTGCGTCTCACGTCAGCCAGCAAAACAGCCTGGCCGACTGCCAAACAAACAAAACACTCCCACTTTACCCTATACACACCAAAACACACAGCAACCCAACACTACACTATAATACAATATCCCATAATCCAATTAACAAAATAGATAGATAAAGATAGAAAAAACTCACTACACCTCCAACCTCCACTCTCCAATCTCTCCAATCTCATTCCCAGCATGCACAGAGAAGAGAGAGAGAGAGAGAGAGAGAGAGAGAGAGAGAGAGAGAGAGAGAGAGAGAAAGAGAGATGTAAGTTTCCCCATGTCAATAAAGCCCATTTGAATTGAAAATTGAATTGAAATTGAGAGAGAGAGAGAGAGAGAGAGAGAGAGAGAGAGAGAGGTACAGGTGGAACACATGTTCTTTTCATCTAGACACATGGAGATATGAAACACATGACGACTAGTGACTAGGGAAGCCATAGCAACCGCTGATTAAATATTAAATATTGGCTTAATGGAGCAGCTGCTGTCCTGTAGTTCAGTGCTTCCCCAGATATTGAGAGTGAGCAGTCAACTCAAACACAGCAGTGTCGGGGTTAACCTGTTACTAAGTAATGCCTTACTGTAATCACATTACTCACTGTCGATGACAAATCTCTCTCTCTCTCTCTCTCTCTCTCTCTCTCTCTCTCTCTCTCTCTCTCTCTCTCTCTCTCTCTCTCTCTCTCTCTCTCTCTCTCTCTATCTCTCTCTCTCTCTCTCTGGTCTCTCTCTCTCTCTCTCTCTCTCCCTCTCTCTCTCTCGCTCTCTCTCGCTCTCCCCCTCTCCCTCTATCTCTCTCTCTCTCCCCCCTCTCTCTCTCTATCTCTCTCTCTCTCTCTCTCTCTCCTCTCTCTCTCTCTCTCTCTCTCTCTCTCTCTCTCTCTCTCTCTCTCTCTCTCTCTCTCTCTTTCTCTCTCTCTCTCTCTCTCACTCTCTATCTCCCTCTATCTCTGTCTGTATGTCTTTCTCTTGGGCTGGTATCTCTGGTCTATCTGGTATCTCTGGTCTCTCTGGTCTCTCTAGTCTCTCTGGTCTCTCTAGTCTATCTCTGGTCTCTCTAGTCTATCTGGTCTCTCTAGTCTATCTGGTCTCTCTAGTATATCTAGTCTATCTGGTCGCTCTGGTCTCTCTAGTATCTCTAGTCTATCTGGTCTCTCTAGTCTCTCTAGTCTCTCTGGTCTCTCTAGTATCTCTGGTATCTCTAGTCTCTCTGGTCTCTCTAGTCTATCTCTGGTCTCTCTAGTCTATCTGGTCTCTCTAGTCTATCTGGTCTCTCTAGTATATCTGGTCTCTCTAGTCTCTCTAGTCTATCTAGTCTCTCTAGTCTCTCTGGTATATCTGGTCTCTCTGGTATCTCTAGTCTCTCTAGTCTCTCTGGTATCTCTGGTCGCTCTGGTCTCTCTGGTCTCTCTGGTCTCTCTAGTATATCTAGTCTCTCTGGTCTCTCTAGTCTCTCTGGTTTATCTGGTCTATCTAGTCTCTATGGTCTCTCTGGTCTATCTGGTCTCTCTAGTCTCTCTAGTCTCTCTGGTATATCTGGTCTCTCTGGTCTCTCTAGTATCTCTAGTACCTCTGGTCTCTCTAGTCTCTCTAGTATATCTGGTCTCTCTCTCTAGTCTCTCTGGTTTCTCTAGTCTCTCTAGTCTCTCTGGTCTCTCTAGTCTCTCTGGTCTCTCTCTCTAGTCTCTCTCTAGTCTCTCTGGTCTCTCTGGTCTCTCTCTCTAGTCTCTCTAGTCTCTCTGGTCTCTCTCTCTAGTCTCTCTAGTCTCTCTGGTATCTAGTCTCTCTGGTCTATCTAGTCTCTCTGGTCTCTCTAGTCTCTCTAGTCTCTCTAGTCTATCTGGTCTCTCTCTGGTCTCTCTGGTCTTTCTGGTCTCTCTAGTATCTCTGGTCTCTCTAGTCTCTCTCTGGTCTCTCTAGTCTCTCTGGTCTCGCTGGTCTTTCTGGTCTATCTAGTCTATCTGGTATCTCTAGTCTCTCTGGTCTCTCTAGTATATCTGGTCTCTCTAGTATCTCTGGTCTCTCTAGTCTCTCTAGTCTCTCTAGTATATCTGGTCTCTCTAGTCTCTCTGGTCTCTCTGGTATCTCTAGTATCTCTGGTCTCTCTAGTCTCTCTGGTCTCTCTAGTCTATCTGGTCTCTCTAGTATATCTGGTCTCTCTAGTCTATCTGGTCTCTCTAGTCTCTCTGGTCTCTCTGGTATATCTGGTCTCTCTGGTCTCTCTGGTCTCTCTGGTCTATCTGGTATCTCTAGTCTCTCTAGTCTCTCTAGTCTCTCTGGTCTCTCTGGTCTCTCTGGTCTCTCTAGTCTATCTAGTCTCTCTAGTCTATCTGGTCTCTCTAGTCTCTCTAGTCTCTCTGGTCTCTCTGGTATATCTGGTCTCTCTAGTCTCTCTAGTCTCTCTAGTCTCTCTGGTCTCTCTAGTCTCTCTGGTATCTCTGGTCTCTCTAGTCTCTCTGGTCTCTCTAGTCTATCTAGTCTCTCTAGTCTCTCTGGTCTCTCTGGTCTCTCTAGTCTATCTGGTCTCTCTAGTCTCTCTGGTCTCTCTGGTCTCTCTAGTCTCTCTGGTATCTCTAGTCTCTCTGGTCTCTCTAGTCTCTCTAGTCTCTCTGGTCTCTCTAGTCTCTCTGGTCTCTCTGGTCTCTCTGGTCTCTCTAGTATATCTAGTATCTCTAGTCTCTCTGGTCTCTCTGGTCTCTCTAGTCTCTCTGGTCTCTCTAGTCTCTCTAGTCTCTCTGGTCTCTCTAGTCTATCTGGTCTCTCTAGTCTATCTAGTATCTCTAGTCTCTCTGGTCTCTCTAGTCTCTCTGGTCTCTCTGGTCTCTCTAGTCTCTCTAGTCTATCTGGTCTCTCTAGTCTCTCTAGTCTCTCTGGTCTCTCTAGTATCTCTGGTCTCTCTAGTCTCTCTGGTCTCTCTAGTCTCTCTCTGGTCTCTCTAGTCTCTCTGGTCTCTCTAGTCTCTCTGGTCTCTCTAGTATCTCTGGTCTCTCTAGTCTCTCTAGTCTCTCTAGTCTATCTGGTATCTCTGGTCTTTCTGGTCTCTCTAGTCTCTCTAGTCTCTCTGGTCTCTCTGGTCTATCTGGTCTCTCTGGTCTCTCTAGTCTCTCTAGTCTCTCTGGTCTCTCTAGTCTCTCTGGTTTATCTGGTCTCTCTAGTATCTCTGGTCTCTCTGGTCTCTCTGGTCTATCTGGTCTCTCTGGTCTCTCTAGTCTCTCTAGTCGCTCTGGTCTATCTGGTCTATCTGGTCTCTCTGGTCTCTCTGGTCTCTCTGGTCTCTCTGGTCTCTCTGGTCTCTCTAGTCTCTCTGGTCTCTCTGGTCTCTCTAGTCTATCTGGTCTCTCTGGTATCTCTGGTCTCTCTGGTCTATCTGGTCTCTCTGGTCTCTCTGGTCTCTCTAGTCTCTCTGGTCTCTCTGGTCTCTCTGGTCGCTCTAGTCTCTCTAGACTCTCTGGTCTCTCTAGTCTCTCTAGACTATCTGGTCTCTCTAGTCTCTCTGGTCTCTCTCTCTGGTCTCTCTGGTCTCTCTAGTCTCTCTGGTCTCTCTAGTCTCTCTAGACTCTCTGGTCTCTCTAGTCTCTCTGGTCTCTCTAGTCTCTCTAGTCTATCTGGTCTCTCTAGTCTCTCTGGTCTCTCTCTGGTCTCTCTAGTCTCTCTAGTCTCTCTGGTATCTCTGGTCTCTCTGGTCTCTCTGGTCTCTCTAGTCTCTCTGGTCTCTCTGGTCTCTCTGGTCTCTCTGGTCTCTCTAGTCTATCTAGTATCTCTAGTCTCTCTGGTCCCTCTGGTCTCTCTGGTCTATCTGGTCTCTCTGGTCTCTCTGGTCTCTCTAGTCGCTCTAGTCTCTCTAGTCTCTCTAGTCTCTCTGGTATCTCTGGTCTCTCTAGTCTCTCTGGTCTCTCTAGTCTCTCTGGTCTCTCTAGTCTCTCTAGTCTCTCTGGTCTCTCTAGTCTCTCTGGTCTCTCTAGTCTCTCTGGTCTCTCTAGTCTCTCTAGTCTCTCTGGTCTCTCTAGTCTCTCTGGTCTCTCTAGTCTATCTAGTATCTAGTCTCTCTGGTCTCTCTGGTCTCTCTAGTATCTCTGGTCTCTCTAGTCTATCTAGTATCTCTAGTCTCTCTGGTCTCTCTGGTCTCTCTGGTCTCTCTAGTCTCTCTAGTCTGTCTGGTCTCTATAGTCTCTCTAGTCTATCTGGTCTCTCTAGTATCTCTGGTCTCTCTGGTCTCTCTAGTCTCTCTCTGGTCTCTCTAGTCTCTCTGGTCTCTCTAGTCTCTCTGGTCTCTCTAATATATCTGGTCTCTCTAGTCTCTCTAGTCTCTCTAGTCTCTCTGGTCTCTCTGGTCTCTCTGGTCTCTCTAGTCTCTCTAGTCTCTCTGGTCTCTCTGGTCTCTCTGGTCTCTCTGGTCTTTCTAGTCTATCTAGTCTCTCTGGTCTCTCTAGTCTCTCTGGTTTATCTGGTCTCTCTAGTCTCTCTGGTCTCTCTGGTCTCGCTGGTCTATCTGATATCTCTGGTCTCTCTAGTCTCTCTAGTCGATCTGGTATCTCTGGTCTATCTGGTCTATCTGGTCTCTCTGGTCTCTCTGGTCTCTCTGGTCTCTCTGGTCTCTCTGGTATCTCTAGTCTCTCTAGTCTCTCAGGTCTCTCTAGTCTCTCTGGTCTCTCTGGTCTCTCTAGTCTCTCTGGTCTCTCTGGTATCTCTGGTCTCTCTGGTCTATCTGGTCTCTCTGGTCTCTCTCGTCTATCTAGTCTCTGGTCTCTCTGGTCTCTCTGGTCGCTCTAGTCTCTCTAGACTCTCTGGTCTCTCTAGTCTCTCTAGTC
>NC_140165.1:268850537-268865537 GCF_963971535.1 Notolepis coatsorum
GAGAGAGGGGAGGGTTGGCTTCATATGAGGAAACAGAAATATTAATATTCATGTTTGGTAGCTGCTGCATACAGACGCAGACTACCTACAAGACACACACACACACACACACACACACACACACACACACACACACAGGAGCACACACACATTCTGCAGATCCACAGCTGAGGTGTAAACGCCATGTCAGCAGAAGATAAAACAACATCCAGGCTTACCCTACATGACACACACATACTTAATACACACTCTCTCTCTCACACACTGTGTGTGTGTGTGTGTGTGTGTGTGTGTGTGTGTGTGTGTGTGTGTGTGTGTGTGTGTGTGTGTGTGTGAAAGAAAGAGAGAACAGAGAAAAGAAGAAAGATGGAGGAACACACACTGTACATAGCATAGCATCATGCAGACAATTAGCATCGATAACGCACACACACACACACACACACACACACACACACACACACACACACACACACACACACACACACACACACACACACACACACACACACACACACACGCACACGCTTACACACACTTACACAAACACATCAATACCCCACACTCACACACACTTACACACACCAACGGAGGACCAGGGATACATGCTGTCTAAATAAACCAATTAGGAGAGAGAGACCACCGTAGAGCTGTCAGCCTATTACCAGAGACGCAGCAGCATTTCAGCCAATTAGGGGTGATTGTTTAGAACACATGTCAAGACATTAGCCCTGGACACCGTAGAGATGCTATGTGTTTATGATACAATTACCCTTAACTAGCTCCTAAGCATGCAGCCTCTGAACCTATTTACACATGGTTAAGTGTATTTAAGTGTATTTACACATGGTTAAGTGTATTTACACATGGTTAAGTGTATTTACACATGGTTAAGTGAACCTATTTACACATGGTTAAGTGAACCTATTTACACATGGTTACACATGGTTAAGTGTATTTACACATGGTTAAGTGTATCTACACATGGTTAAGTGTATGTACACATGGTTAAGTGTATTTACACATTGTTAAGTGTATTTACACATGGTTAAGTGAACCTATTTACACATGGTTAAGTGTATTTACACATGGTTAAGTGTATTTACACATGGTTAAGTGAACCTATTTACACATGGTTAAGTGAACCTATTTACACATGGTTAAGTGTATTTACACATGGTTAAGTGTATTTACACATGGTTAAGTGTATTTACACATGGTTAAGTGAACCTATTTACACATGGTTAAGTGTATTTACACATGGTTAAGTGTATTTGCACATGGTTAAGTGTATTTACACATGGTTAAGTGAACCTATTTACACATGGTTAAGTGTATTTACACATGGTTAAGTGTATTTACACATGGTTAAGTGAACCTATTTACACATGGTTAAGTGAACCTATTTACACATGGTTAAGTGTATTTACACATGGTTAAGTGTATTTACACATGGGTAAGTGAACCTATTTACACATGGTTAAGTGAACCTATTTACACATGGTTAAGTGGACCTATTTACACATGGTTAAGTGTATTTACACATGGTTAAGTGTATTTACACATGGTTAAGTGGACCTATTTACACATGGGTAAGTGTATTTACACATGGTTAAGTGTATTTACACATGGTTGAGTGAACCTATTTACACATGGTTAAGTGTATTTACACATGGTTAAGTGTATTTACACATGGTTAAGTGAACCTATTTACACATGGTTAAGTGTATTTACACATGGTTAAGTGTATTTAGTAAATACACTTAACCACATGTGTAAATACACTTAACCATGTGTAAATACTATTTACACATGGTTAAGTGTATTTACACATGTGGTTAAGTGTATTTACACATGGTTAAGTGTATTTACACATGGTTAAGTGAACCTATTTACACATGGTTAAGTGTATTTACACATGGTTAAGTGAACCTATTTACACATGGTTAAGTGAACCTATTTACACATGGTTAAGTGTATTTTACACATGGTTAAGTGTATTTACACATGGTTAAGTGTATGTACACATGGTTAAGTGAACCTATTTACACATGGTTAAGTGTATTTACACATGGTTAAGTGTATTTACATATGGTTAAGTGTATTTACACATGGTTAAGTGTATTTACACATGGTTAAGTGAACCTATTTACACATGGTTAAGTGTATGTACACATAGTTAAGTGTATTTGCACATGGTTAAGTGTATTTACAAATGGTTAAGTGTATTTACACATGGTTAAGTGTATTTGCACATGGTTAAGTGTATTTACACATGGTTAAGTGAACCTATTTACACATGGTTAAGTGAATTTACACATGGTTAAGTGTATTTGCACATGGTTAAGTGCATTTACACATGGTTAAGTGAACATATTTACACATGGTTAAGTGAACATATTTACACATGGTTAAGTGTATTTACACATGGTTAAGTGTATTTGCACATGGTTAAGTGTATTTACACATGGTTAAGTGTATTTACACATTGTTAAGTGAACCTATTTACACATGGTTAAGTGTATTTACACATGGTTAAGTGTATTTACACATGGTTAAGTGTATGTACACATGGTTAAGTGAACCTATTTACACATGGTTAAGTGTATGTACACATGGTTAAGTGAACCTATTTGCACATGGTTAAGTGTATTTACACATGGTTAAGTGTATTTACACATGGTTAAGTGTATGTACACATGGTTAAGTGAACCTATTTACACATGGTTAAGTGTATTTACACATGGTTAAGTGTATTTACACATGGTTAAAGAGGTGGTTTCTTTTTTTATAACTCTTTATTTGAACAACGTTTACACGTACACAACATTAATGAGACAACCACGACGTACATGACATAACATTAGTGCATGTGATGATACTGTTCTTGATCAGAACCGTCTATTCTAGTCAACCTATACAGAGACCACTTCAGCCAGCCTTGGTCGTGAGACTAATTTTCTCCATGGAGTATATTTCTTTCATTTTCCCTATGGAGTGTATTTCTTTCATTTTCTCTATGGAGTGTATTTCTTCCACTATTTCCTTCCATGCCTCCTTGGCTGGGGGGGTCTCTTTGAGCTCCTTGGCTGGGGGGGGGGGGGGGCGGTCTCTTTGAGCTCCTTGGCTGGGGGGGGGGGGGGGGTCTATTTGAGCTCCTTGGCTGGGGGGTTTATTTGAGCTCCTTGGCTGGGGGGGGGGTCTCTTTGAGCTCCTTGGCTGGGGGGTCTATTTGAGCTCCTTTGTTTGGCCTTTTTTCCCGCAAGTGTCAAGATCTTGAACAGATAGAAGTCTTCTATTGTGAACGTTCTCCTCTGAGAGCAGGCCCAGGTAGACTATCTGGGGTTACATGGAAAATTCATAGCCTAGAATTGTATACATTACTTGGATGACACTCTCATATTTGTATTTTAGTACATGACCAAAATATGAGAGTGATTGGCATCCATCTGCCCACACTGTCTCCAGCAGGGCTGTTGCTCACCTAGCTGCTTATTTTCTATTTGTGATGTGATGAAAAATCTCATCACATTCTTCCAGCCGAATTCTCTCCATCGGAGCTGGTGGAAGCATGTTGAGTCTCGCATATTGAGTGCCAATCATCCTCTGATAAAATTATATTCAATTCACTTTCCCATGTTCTTCTTCACATGATATGAATCACAGTTATTACGGATTTGTAGATTTGTGTATATTGCAGACACGATTTTCACTGGGGTTTGTTTATATGCTGCCACCATCATTACTACCACCCTGTTACCTCCTGCTGCCATCATTCCTACCACCCTGTTACCTCCTGCTGCCAGCATCATTACTACCACCCTGTTACCTCCTGCTGCCATCATTCCTACCACCCTGTTACCTCCTGCTGCCATCATTCCTACCACCCTGTTACATCCTGCTGTCACCATCATTCCTGCCACCCTGTTACCTCCTGCTGCCATCATTCCTACCACCCTGTTACATCCTGCTGTCACCATCATTCCTGCCACCCTGTTACCTCCTGCTGTCACCATCATTCCTACCACCC
The DNA here is from genome assembly GCF_963971535.1 of Notolepis coatsorum. Taxonomy (NCBI): domain Eukaryota; kingdom Metazoa; phylum Chordata; class Actinopteri; order Aulopiformes; family Paralepididae; genus Notolepis; species Notolepis coatsorum. The sequence goes on from NC_140165.1 coordinate 268,854,568, forward strand.
TGTTACCTCCTGCTGTCACCATCATTCCTACCACCCTGTTACCTCTTGCTGCCAGCATCATTCCTACCACCCTGTTACCTCTTGCTGCCAGCATCATTCCTACCACCCTGTCACCTCCTGCTGCCAGCCTGCCAGCATCATTCCTACTGTACCACCCTGTTACCTCCTGCTGCCAGCCTGCCACCATCATTCCTACCACCCTGTTACCTCCTGCTACCAGCATCATTCCTACCACCCTGTTACATCCTCCTGCCACCATCATTCCTACCACCCTGTTACCTCCTGCTACCAGCATCATTCCTACCACCCTGTTACCTCCTGCTGCCAGCATCATTCCTGCCACCCTGTTACCTCCTCCTGCCACCATCATTCCTACCACTCTGTTACCTCCTGCTGCCAGCATCATTCCTACCACCCTGTTACCTCCTGCTGCCAGCCTGCCACCACCATTCCTGCCACCCTGTTACCTCCTGCTGCCAGTCTGTCACCACCATTCCTGCCACCCTGTTACCTCCTGCTGCCACATCAGTCCTACCACCCTGTTACCTCCTGCTTCCACATCATTCCTACCACCCTGTTACCTCCTGCTGCCAGCATCATTCCTGCCACCCTGTTACCTCCTGCTGCCACCATCATTCCTGCCACCCTGTTACCTCCTGCTGCCACCACCATTCCTGCCACCCTGTTACCTCCTGCTGCCACATCATTCCTACCACCCTGTTACCTCCTGCTGCCACATCATTCCTACCACCCTGTTACCTCCTGCTGCCAGCATCATTCCTGCCACCCTGTTACCTCCTCCTGCCACCACCATTCCTGCCACCCTGTTACCTCCTGCTGCCACATCAGTCCTACCACCATGTTACCTATTGCTGCCACATCATTCCTGCCACCCTGTTACCTCCTGCTGCCAGCCTGTCACCACCATTCCTACCACCCTGTTACCTATTGCTGCCACATCATTCCTGCCACCATGTTACCCCCTGCTGTCACCATCATTACTACCACCCTGTTCCTCCTGCCACCACCATTCCTGCCACCATGTTACCTCCTGCTGTCACCATCATTCCTACCACCCTGTTACCTCCTGCCACCATCATTCCTACCACCCTGTTACCTCCTGCTGTCACCATCATTCCTACCACCCTGTTCCTCCTGCCATCACCATTCCTGCCACCCTGTTACCTCCTGCTGCCAGCCTGTCACCATCATTCCTACCACCCTGTTCCTCCTGCCACCACCATTCCTACCACCCTGTTACCTCCTGCTGCCAGCCTGTCACCATCATTCCTGCCACCCTGTTACCTCCTGTTGTCACCATCATTCCTACCACCCTGTTACCTCCTGTTGTCACCATCATTCCTACCACCCTGTTACCTCCTGTTGTCACCATCATTCCTGCCACCCTGTTACCTACTGCTGTCACCATCATTCCTGCCACCCTGTTACCTCCTGCTACCAGCCTGTCACCATCATTCCTGCCACCCTGTTACCTCCTGCTGTCACCATCATTCCTACCACCCTGTTACCTCCTGCTGCCATCATTCCTGCCACCCTGTTACCTCCTGCTGCCAGCATCATTCCTACCACCCTGTTACCTCCTGCTGCCAGCCTGTCACCATCATTCCTGCCACCCTGTTACCTCCTGCTGTCACCATCATTCCTACCACCCTGTTACCTCCTGCTGCCATCATTCCTGCCACCCTGTTACCTCCTGCTGCCATCATTCCTGCCACCCTGTTACCTCCTGCTGTCACCATCATTCCTGCCTCCCTGTTACCTCCTGCTGCCACCATCATTCCTGCCACCCTGTTACCGCGTGCTGTCACCATCATTCCTGCCACCCTGTTACCTCCTGTTGTCACCATCATTCCTGCCACCCTGTTACCTCCTGCTGCCATCATTCCTGCCACCATGTTACCTCCTGCTGTCACCATCATTCCTGCCACCCTGTTACCTCCTGCTGCCACCATCATTCCTGCCACCCTGTTACCTCCTGCTGTCACCATCATTCCTGCCACCCTGTTACCTCCTGTTGTCACCATCATTCCTGCCACCCTGTTACCTCCTGCTGCCAGCATAATTCCTGCCACCCTGTTACCTCCTGCTGTCACCATCATTCCTGCCACCCTGTTACCTCCTGCTGTCACCATAATTCCTGCCACCCTGTTACCTCCTGCTGCCACATCATTCCTGCCACCCTGTTACCTCCTGCTGCCACATCATTCCTGCCACCCTGTTACCTCCTGCTGAAATCTTGCTCTTCATTTCTGAATCATAGAAGTGCCGTAACTGTAAATATCTAATCAAATCTAAAATCTAATTTCCTCGTAAATGTCTCAAAGTACATGAAAGTGTTATCTTCTAAAAGTGTACATATGGAGTGTTATACCCTTATCCGTCCATCTTTCTTTCTTTCTTTTTTTATTCTATTTATTTTTGGGCTTTCCTGTATTTTTCACCGATCCCAATTTTGTCATTATGCCAATTCCCTTTCTGGTCGTTGCACGCATTGCCCCACTGTCGGCCTGGGGAGGGTGTAGAACTACCACATGCCTCCTTCAATACATGTGGAGTCAGCAGGCTGCTTCTTTTCACCTGACAGCGAGGAGTCTCACTGGGGGAACGTAACGCACACAGAGGTTCACGCTATCTCCCCCAGATCCCCTCCCTGCTGAACAGGGGCCCTGACCGACCAGTAGGAGTCGCTGTTTACCACGACCAGGACACACACCCCACCGGCTTCCCACCCGCTAACACTGCCAGTTGTGTTAGTAGGGACGACTGACCAAGTCGGAGGTACCGCTGACAGCTGGATTAGATCCCAGAGTCTCTGCGGTGGTAGGCGAGTGCATTCTCCACTACGCTACCCAGCCGACCCCATTTCTGAGGCTTGTTGCTAAGATTTATATTGCCTTCGGTCCTGATTCATAGAAGGTTTGTTTTGCAAATCTCAATTTATTTTCTAGCTCCTCCTTTCCCATCTCTTGTAATTGTTTCTTTATTTCTTTCACCTGCTCTCTTGCTCCCTCCTACGGAAGCCCATAAGAGGCCGTACATGCATACATTTTATTTACTCCGTTTTCCCGTGATAACGAGTTAATTTAATTTGTTTTCTCGTGATAACGGGATAATTTTCTTGCGATCTCGAGAAAACGAAACGATAGTCTAGTATATATTAGAATGATCACTGCAGGAAACATCATTCAGTGTCGCAGTGTCAGAGGAGCAGGTAGCTAGCAGGGCTAAAGGAGCAGGAGGATATTGATCACCGCGTCACATATCTCTTCAATCAAGGCCTGACACAGGCTGAAATAGCTTTATGCCTTGCTGTTACAGATAATATATATATACACATTAATGTGCGTCATCTAAGAAGACGGTTAGCAAAGGCTTCAGCTTTACCGGCGGCGCAATCAAAGTGAGCTCTCAAAGAGCACCTGGCTACGGGAGGCAACCGGAAGCTGGCCCCCGTGTGTCCAAACCCCCCCACCCCCTCCACATGTACAGTGTCCTCCCCATCGTGTACTTTCTGTTAGGATCTTTGTTCAACAGTACTGTATATTTGCATATCTTGTATGTACAAATGTAACAGTACTGTGTATACCTGTATGTCATGTGCCCCCCTGAAATAAATTATTCCGTTATCAAGAGAAAACGGACTTTGTTATCTCGAGATAATGAGAGAATTATCCCGTTATCGCGAGAAAACAAATTAAATGAACTCGTTATCACGGGAAAACGGAGTAAATAAAATGTATGAATGTACGGCCTCTTAGGGCTTCCGTACCCTCCTTCTCACTCCCCTGTGTTTGTTTCTCAAGTTTTCTCAGATTTCTCTGTAACTCATCCTATCTTAACCTCCTAATCTTATTTAAATATGTTGTCTTTGAAATTAGCTTCCCTCTCATAATTGCTTTGATTGTGTCCCATATAATAGTTGGATCCGCTTGACTGTTCTCATTATCTTTTATACATTCAGTTATTTCCTTCATAATCTGATCCACAAATATATTTGCTTGTTCTTTTTTGCATTGACTCGTGCACCTTTTTGAAAATCATCTGACATGAAGATGGAACACATTTCTGTTAATATGATTTATATTACTGGTAGTTCATACAAGACATTATCGGTCAATCTGCACTTTAACATGGGCATGGGTTGTTTTTATTTCTGTTAGCGCCGCGGATATAAGAAAGAGGTCTAGCTGAGTCAATGTTGATGGTTTTGTTGAACATTTGTATTTCACAGGAGAGACACTGTATTCAAAGAAAGCTATTAAATTAGTCTTTGAATCTAAATATATTTTCTTTGTGTTGATTTGACATAATTTCCATGATTTTACTCAACTAACAAGGCTTGAGTAAATATGTTACAAGCTTCGGTCTTAAGTAGAAAAATGCTATTTCTAATCTAGATTAATCTAGATTAATTACAGAAAATTGTGAGATAAGAAACGGATTTATTAATATGATAAAAGTACTATACAAAGACCCATCGGCCATGATTATAACAGGTAAATTCACCTCCATACTCTTTCCTGTGTCGCGCTCGTCCAGACAGGGTTGTCCTCTTAGTCCCGGACTATTTGCTCTATCCTTAGAGCCTTTAGCACAGTATATAAGACAATCCCAATCCATAGAGCCAATCTCAATTAAGGGCACACAGCATCATATTAGTTTATATTCGGACGACGTAATATTGTTCATGCAAAACCCTACCACCTCACTGCCTCATCTTCTCAAGCTGATTGATGGTTTTGGCAATCTATCGGGATTTAGGATAAACTGGCCAAAGTCGGCCTTCCTTCCACTTAATGTCTCTGCGAAGGCTACATTCCTTCCAGAAAATATACCAATGGTAGAACACTTTAGATGTCTTGGAGTTGAAATATTCCCTACTATATGCCAAACGGTGAAGTATAATTATACAAGACTCCAAGATAGGATCACAAATGACTTTGACAGGTGGTCAAAACTTAAAAACTCAGTACAGGCCCGAGTATCAATAGTTAAGATGGATGTTTTACCTAGAATCAACTTATTTAGCTCAATGTTACCGTTACCCCCCCCCCCCCCCCCCCCCCCCCCTGCTGGTTACTGGAAAAAATTACACTCCACCGCATATACATTTATTTGGAACAACAAACCTCCACGAATAAAAAGATCCACCACACGAGAAACAAAGCCGACGGAGGTTTAGCATTTCCAGACTTCTACCACTATTTTAAAGCGTTCTCTTTAAGACCACTGATCACCTGGTTTGATCCTCAAGCATCTGTATCCTGGAGAACATTAGAAGAAAACATAGTGGTACCACATAGACTGCAGGATATAGTATACACCAAATTATCAATTAAGCAATGCGACTTGAAATTTGGCCCTCTTATTACACATGTGATTCAGATATGGCGTGACACACAGAAAAAATGTACTAACCAACATAAATGGCATAGCCATTCTCCCGTATTCAATAACAATGCACTCATTATTGCACAACGACCTATCAGATATCCCAAATGGGAAAAGCAGGGCATACATACATTGGAATATATCTTCAACGAACGGGGTTTCTGTAGCTATCAAGATATTCATAACAAATTTAACCTCACTAGCTCCACTTATTATTTCTATATACAGTTATTAGCAACTTTGAAGGCTCATGGAGTCCCATTAAAGATACCACTTGAGCACCACAGATATCACAAATTATTTTATGAAAGGGAGACATCGAGAGGCTTCATATTTGACTTTTATCATCACTTACTTACGTTTTCGTATGGAATCCTTCCCCTAGAATCAGTTTGGAGGAAGGATATACCAGACTTGGAAGTAGATTTTGATTGGCATGAAGTCTGGGCAAACGTTCGACTAGCGTCATGCAACCCGGATCATCAACAGATTAATCTTAATTTTATTCATAGGATTTACCTGACTCCTATAAGATTGAACCGAATGGGGCTTAAACAAGACTCTCTATGCTCCTTGTGTCTAAGGGGTGATATCGGTACATTTATGCATATGTATTGGGAATGCCCCCCTGTTAAGATATTCTGGGAAGAAGTAACCACGCAATTATCAGAATTTTTATTTCTGAACATACCTGTACTGCCTTCTTTTTTGTATTTTATTTTTTTATTATTTTTTAAACAAACACATAAACAAACATGACAACACACGATTAGATATACAAGCATTGTAAAACAGTGTACATCAGTTAACTCATCGTTTGGATAAATGTCTTATACAAGATATACCCCTAATACCTGCTATCTATTCCCCTACACACATATGCTCCTGCTCGCACCCCCCGCCCTGGACCCCCCCATGGATAATCCATCCATTATCCTTCGCTCCTACCCAAACACTACCATTAAATGCTAGCTTTTATTCTCTCCACCACTTCTAACCACATTGTCAATTTGGATTCATTGAGACCCAAAGTTCTTGCTGTAGATATTTCTAGATAAATCACATCGAGATATGTAAGAATCCAGACCTTTCGGCAATTTTTTTCCAGTTGAAACCATTGTGATGCTATCAGTTTTTTAGCCACTGTAATACCAGCTAAAACCAATCTCTTTTGTTGTATAGGTACTGCATATTCAAAGACATCATTCAGCAGTAATATAGAGGGGTGTACAGGTATATTCAGAATTAAGAGATTTGATAATTGCTGGGTCACTTCTTTCCAGAATATCTTAACTGGTGGGCAGTCCCAATACATGTGCATAAATGTCCCCTCGTCCCCATTTGTACATAAGGAGCATTTGGAGTCTTGTTTAAGACCCATTCTGTTCAGTCTTATAGGAGTCAAGTATGTCCTATGAATATAGTTAAGATTGATTTGTTGATGGTCCGGGTTCCTTGATGCAAGTCGAACATTTGCCCAGGCTTCTTGCCAATCAAAATCTTTTTCTAGGTCTGGTATATCCCTCCTCCAAACAGAGTCTAGGTGGAGGGTTTCATACGAAGCCGTTAGTAATTGATGTAAAAATCTGATACAAAACCTATCGATGTCTCTCTTTCATAGAAAAATTTGTGGTATCTGTGGTGTGCAATTGGTGTCTTTAATGGAACACCCTGAGTCTTCAAACATAACAATAATTGTGCGTAAAAAAGAAATGTGGAACCGGTGAGATTAAACTTTTTTTCTATTTCATCATAGCTACAAATACCCTGTTTGTTGAAAACATCTCCTAATGTATGTATGTCTTGCTTTTCCCATCTAGAGAATCGTATAGGTCGTTTTCTAATCAGGAGTGCATTGTTATTGAATAAGGGAGTATGATTATGCCATTTATGTGGATTAGAATATTTTTTTTGTGTTTCACGCCATATCCGGATCGCATGTGTAATTATGGGGCCAAATTTCAGTTCGCATTGCTTAATTGATATTTTGGTGTATACTATGTCCTGCAGTCTCTGTGGTGCTACTATATTTACTTCTAAATTTCTCCAGGATACTGATGCTTGGGGTTCAAACCAGGTTGTCAGTGGTCTTAAAGTGTACGCCTTAAAATAGTGGAAACAATTTGGGATTGCCATCCCTCCGTCGGCTTTGTTCCTCTGTGCGGTGGATCTTTTTATACGTGGTGGTTTGTTATTCCAAATAAATTTATATGCGGAAGAGTGTAATTTTTTCCAGTAACCATCTGGAGGGGGTAACGGAAGCATTGAGCTGATGAAGTTGATTCTAGGTAAGACATCCATCTTAACTATTGATACCCGTGCCTGTACTGAGTTTTTAAGTTTTGACCACCTGTCAAGGTCGCATTTTATTTTATTTTGGATTTCTGTGTAATTGTGTTTCACCGTTTGGCTTATGGTAGGGAATATTTCAACTTCCAAGCATCTAAAGTATTTAACCATTGGTATTTCCCCTGGAAGACTTGTATTCTCTGCAGGGGCGTTCAGTGGAAGGAAAGCCGACTTTGGCCAGTTTATTTTAAATCCCGATAGGTCGCCAAAGTCATTAATCAACTTGAGAAGATAAGGCATTGCGGTGTTAGGGTTTTGCATGAACAGTATTACGTCGTCCGCATATAGACAAATTTTGTGTTGTGTGCCCTTGATTACGATTGGTTCTATGAGTTGGGATTGTCTTATATATTGTGCTAAAGGTTCTAGTGATAAATCGAATAGTCCGGGACTAAGATGGCAACCCTGTCTAGAAGAGCGTGATACCGGAAATATTCCGGAGGTGATTATACCTGTTGAAATCATGGCCGATGGGTCTTTGTATAATACTTTAATCATATCAATGAATCCTTTTCCTAACCCCATCCTTTCTAATACCGCCCATAGATACGACCATTCCAGCCTATCAAAAACGTTCATTGCATCCAGGGACAGCATCGCCTTGGGTGTGGTGTCGTCCTTGCTGGCATCTAGTACGTATAGTAATCGTCTTATGTTGTCAGTGATCAAACGGATTCTTATGAAGCCAGTTTGATCCGGATGAACTAAAGACGTCATATGCTTTTGAAGTCTGATGGCTAATACCTTAGAGAACAGTTTGATATCGGTTCCGAGTAGGCTTACAGGTCTATAACTACCGCACTCGGTGGGGTCTTTGTCTTTTTTAAGGAGGACTGTTATTAGTGCAATATTGTCGTTCTTATGAAAGTTCCCCTTCTTGACTGAGTATAAAATCATATTAAGTAATAGGGGTCCAATTATGTCCCAGCATGAGAGGTACATTTCTGGTGGGATACCGTCTCTTCCAGGAGCCCTACCACTTTGCATTTCGGATATGGCCTTCCTGAGTTCCTCTAGTGTGATTGGTGTTTCTAACTGTTTAGCATCATCCTCTGAAAGTTTGGGGAGGTTAATTTGATTAAGATATGTGTCCATTTTGTTTTGATCGAAGGTTGTTTCTGATTTATACAAGTTGGAGTAGAATTATTTGAATGTCATGTTTATTTCTTTGGTGTCTGTTACAAGTCCTTGTTGTGCTCTAATAGAGGTTATATCTGCAAATGTTGCGTTAACTCTTAATCGCGTAGCTAGTAGGTGACTTGGTTTGGAACCTTGAGAGTAATGCTGTTGTCTTGTGCTACGTATTTGTACTTCAGATTGTTGTCTGTAAATGGCATTAATCTCTATTTTTAGTAAATTAACTTGAGATTCCAGTCGAGCCGAGTCGTTATATTGTAAAGAAGTAAATAATGTAGAGTAGAACGTTTCTAATTCCGCCGGTTTTGAGCATCGATTCTTGCGTATTTTGGATGAAAAGCTATCCATGAAATCCTTGATCATTCCCTTTACCGACATCCATAATATTCTAGGGTCCGGCACCGAGTTCACATTCTCTGGTAGGAATACTGAAAGAGCTTCTTTGAGTTGTGTAATGAATTCCTTGTTATTCAGCAGTGTTGTGTTAAAGCGCCATCTTGGGGCTCGGGATGATAGTACACCAAATGATCCTTTTAGGAGTAAATAACAATGATCTGATAATGCATTGGGTACCATCTCCACTTCATAGTTATCAAATAGTCTCGGTGTTGCGAAAACATAATCTATTCTGGATAGTGTTTTATGTCTTGCTGATCGACAAGAGTACTTCCGGGTCGTGGGGTTGAGTGATCGCCATAGATCGTTTACACCTGTATTCTTTGCCCAATCCTTTAACGCATTAGATGACTTTTTTTGTTCGTTGGAAAAGTTGGGATTAGATTTATCCAACCCACGGTCCCAAATGGCATTAAAATCAGCACCAATTATAAATGAGTATTCTGGAAGGTTTAACATTTCCCTAGTGAGTGCAGTGTAGAAATTATTTTCGTATAGATTTGGGGCATATACCGCTACCAACGCTATTTTCCTATTCTTCTGTATAATCTTAGCTATGGTTATCCGACCATCTGCATCAGACCATACTCCCTTCAATTCAATATTCAATTTCCATTTCACGACAATAGCAACTCCACGGGTTCTCGTTCCAAAACTAATGTTATGGTATGTGTTGTCCGCTAACATAGCTTTGTCTCCCACTAAAATGTGTGTTTCGCTTAAGAGAGCCACATCAACCTGTTTGTTTTTCATCAATGTGAGCACGCTTTTGCGTTTATGTTGATTATTTATTCCCCCAGTGTTCCAGATCATTATATTCAAACTAGCCATAATCTATACATATTGATTTGTATTTGTTGGTAATATTTCTGGAGTGCGAATTCACAATGGATTTATATCCCACTGTTGAGGTCCTGTTGAGAGCCGAGCATAAAAACATACATATATATACAAAAAAAAAACTGAACCCCCCTCCCCTACAGAGTCGTACAAGGTACCTATTTGATACCTCCTTCTCGTACAACCTCTTCCTTTCCTGCACCTCCGGTCTGCCCAGGATGAGCAATTTATCCTAATCTTTCCTATGTATACCATAGGATCTATGCTTCAATTCTAATTTAATAGAATGTCACCTGTGACCAAGCCTCTCTCCCCTTAATGTAATTATAACAGAATGAAAATTATACCTTGATTGGTATATTCATTTGATTGGTATATTCATTTCTTTTTTTTTTTTTTAAACCTTCTATTAAAATTTTTTGGTTAGAACATTTCAGAATAACGAAATAAAGAATAAGAAATAGTGCTGTTTAGAATTAGATATCGAAAACCCATCTAATCCGGGAATATCTACTTAATTTTTTAAACACCTTTGTATGTTTACACATCTAAACAACAAGGAGATTTTAAATACTTGTATGCAGATCGTCCACCGTCATGCGTGATCATTTATCTGTTATGGTGGTCGTTGTTCTTCACGTCTATTTCATGACCAAGACTCATATCATTGTTATTTCACGGGGCCATCCTTGAAAAAGGTATTGTATTCCATAGTGCTGTCAGCCGCTCGTTACTTGCTGTTTGATGCTTTAATGTTCCAGAACATTCCTCGTGCCCTAAAACAATAACCATCCAGTGTATTCCAGAATATTCCGTTATGACTCATAGCCTTCATG
>NC_140165.1:268870537-268915537 GCF_963971535.1 Notolepis coatsorum
ATGATCTTACTGTACATATGGAGTGATACGTGATGAGCTTACTGTACATACAGAGTGCTACATGATGCGCTTACTGTACATACAGAGTGCTACATGATGAGCTTACTGTACATACGGAGTGCTACATGATGAGCTTACTGTACATATGGAGTGCTACATGATGATGAGCTTACTGTACATACAGAGTGCTACATGATGAGCTCACTCGTGACAGGCTTGTCGTCAGTCTGATGGATACGCGGCTGTCAGAACGCATGCAGCTGGACCCGGACGTGACCCTGGAGAGGGCGATGAACATGGCGAGGCAGAGTGCGGAGGAGAAACGACAGCGATCCTCTCTGCCAGGGGACGCCAGGACAGAGGCAAGTGGCGTCAGATCGGTGGACAGGGTGTTTAAGAGCAGTAGCAAGAATTATGCTAAGAACAGCTACCCAGCCAAATCACACCGTGCCCAGTACTCAAGGGGGAGGAGTGTCCAGTGTCATGAATGTGGCAGTTCTCTGCCCCACCCACAACGCGGTTGCCCTGCTAATGAGGTGAAATGCCATGCATGTGGGACGATGGGGCATCATAAGGCTGTAAATCATCCAGATATGTACATGATGTTGAAGAGGACTATTGCTGCTCCTGTGAGGATGAGGAGGAGCGCATGCTCTTGGGCAGCGTCACGACTGAGACATCAATGGCAGACGCGTGCCATTCAAAATAGACACCACTGATGGGACCTGGGCGGAGTCCACTAGATGTTGTGGGTGTCGCCAAGCTGTTGCTGAGGAGAGGAGAGAGGGAGGCGTTGGAGGACGTGTCCGTCACTCGACAGCTGCACAGGGCGTGGCTGGGAGGCCTGCTGTCAGGAAGATGGAGCTCACAATGACAGACGTGTGCCGTTCAGACTAGAGACTGGTGCGCCGGCATCGCAGTCGTCCCTCAGAAGACGGGTGCTGTACGCATATGTGTTGATCTCACAAACATCAAGGAGTCAGTGTGCTGCGAACAATACACCCTGCCAACAGTGGAGGAGACACTGGGAACGCTGGCCGGAGTCGGGATATTCAGCAAGTTAGACGCAAACATGGGATTTCGGCAAATACCCCTGACTGAGGAGTCGTCAAAGTGCACGACCTTCATCACGCCCTTTGGCCGATATCACTTTAATCGCCTACCTTTGGGCATCGCCTCCGCCCCAGAGCACTTCCAGAACAGAGTGGTGACTGAGGTCACAGAGGGGCCACATGGACGATGTGCATGGCCCTGTTTCATGTACGTGGTTCAACTAAGTCGATCAACATGTCCATTATCCAGCTTCAGTTAACCCGATGTTCAAAGCCGGGATTTTCCTGTTTCACAAAGGAGGATTCAGTCTCGTTAACTCAAGCCAGACTTGAGAGTCAGGCTCAAGTCAGGCTAGATGCGCGCTCCCGTTTTAGGTGGAAAGCCAGCACGTATCGATGGCAGAGACCCTGATTCTCAACGGCATTGATTGATTAATTGATTTAAGACTTTATTGACAGATTGCAATAGGCTCAATCGCCTCGCCGACAAGTTAAATGCGTTATCTATAGGCTAATTCTAAGTCCCTCATTACCTCAATCAATCAGATTATATTTCTTTAAACTTGCCTGCTGGATTGAATAATCAAATGAGATCTTGCTAGCGAAAATAACTAGTTAACTGTTATACAGAATTACGAGACGGCTTTCTTGCCCATTGATTGATGTATAGTCAATGTTTAACTTATCTCCAATGTGGTCCAACGGGTTGTTCTTTTGACTTCCACACGGACGACCCGGGTTCAAGACCCGGGTCCTTCTTTTTGCAATATAGGAATAATTCAATTTGGTGCACTTTGAGAGCTATATAAAGAATGACATCCTCAATGCATGTAGATTTATAATATTTTAACTTAAAACCAGGCTACTTTGGCGTATAATCATTAATATTATATTCAAAAAAATCATATTGGAAACACGGGGATTTGAACCCGGATCGCTAGGTTGGCAGACTTGAGCGCTACCGCTGGGCCACTGTGCCAGATGGGATAGATTAATTGTTTATACATTAATGAACGAGAGACCCGTGTTTAGAATATCCCTTATTTTGAATGACGTTTTATTTCTTTATCCTCATTCATTCATGTGACGTCAACGGCTCATTCAATTTCTCAAATCCGTCAAACAGCGCATCTCATCAGACATCTTAATCCCAGTTACAATTAAAATAACCACATCATGTGTACGTCGCACGAGCGAGCGCCACCGTCGCCACGGTATATATAACGTGCATTATTTAGGACAAAGTGAATTTAATATCAGCATTTTGGGTCTATTTTACATTTCAAAAGCCCCCTCTGGAAGAATGGAGCACAAAAACGTAATTCAGAATGGTATAATGCAGATCGTAGACTGTGGGAATAGTTTCAGGAAACGGGCTGTCACTTCTTTGCGGGGGCGTGGCGATAGTTCAGGCTAACTTGAACTTGAACTCTGCTTTCGAGCAGGCTCAAACTTTTGGATCTGTTGGCATGGTGATCTGGAAAATCCACGTATATGAAACCGGAAAGTCCGGCTAACCCAGTTATCCAGCTAAAGTTATCCGGCTAACTCAGTTATCCAGGTACATGAAACGGGGCCCTGGTGTGGGGCCACAAGAGGAGCCTGACGCTGGTCTGCATCATCATAATGATAATAATAATAATAATAATAATAATAATAATAATAATAATAATAATAATAATAATAATAATAATAATAATAATAATAATAATAATAATAATAATAATAATAATAATAATAATAATAATAATAATAATAATAATAATAATAATAATAATAATAATAATAATAATAATAATAATAATAATAATAATAATAATAATAATAATAATAATAATAATAATAATAATAATAATAATAATAATAATAATTGCACTGTTTTCTTTGCTGGCATCCCAAAGTGCTACAGGGTTAAAACATAGTTAAAAAATAAAATTATTATTAGTAAACAAATAAAATACAGAATAAAAATAAGATAAAAATAGAACATAGTTAAAAACATAGTATAAACAGAAAATGTATGACAACAGCACAAGAAAAAAATTATTATAATAATATAAAAAAAAGCTAACAGTCAAAGGCCTTTTTAAACATATAGGTTTCCAGGCCTGCTTTAAAAGATGTGCATGTGGTGCTGGGGAGGGTCGAGAAGGCCGGAATCACCCTGAACATCGATAAGTGTGACCTGTCAAAAGAAGAGGTGACCTTTCCAGGCCATGTGATCTCCAGCAGTGGCATTAACCCCGACCGAGTAAGACGGAGGCCGTAAGGAGGACAAACGCTAGTGAGCTGAGAAGCTTTTCTCGACATGGGAAACCAGCTGGGGAAGTTTATCCAGCAGCTGGCGGAGAGAGACAAGCCTTCTGTCGTCGCACGGCTTGGGGAGTGTGCTTCTTCAAAAATGGGATGGAGTGTGTCGCGGTCTCTCACACAGACTGAGCAGAGATACGCGCACGTTGAGAAGGAGGCCCTGGGCTTGACCTGGGCTCGCGAGAGGAGACAGATCACAAGCCTCTCCTGAGTCTCCTGGGGTCTCAGACGTTGGATGCTCTCCCTCCGCGGACTCTGCGCCTCCGGATGTGCCTGATGCGCTATATTTGTACTGTGTGAAGTAACACGACAGACGACACCTCTTGACACTCGTACTTTATGAATATCTCTCCTCCTGTTCGTGTTGGCAGGTCTGAGCCGGGAGGATGACACTGCAGAGCACGCGTGTGCAAAGAAACATGCTTACTTCCTACTTCCTACTTCCTAATTACCACAGATGTCCTTTCTATTGTGCTGCTCCTTTCTTCAGTCACATTCTGCTTCAGTGCAGCTGCCCACTTCAACCCAGTACAGCTGCCCAGTTCACCCAGTACAGCTGCCCAGTTCACCCAGTGCAGCTGCCCAGTTCACCCAGTGCAGCTGCCCAGTTCACCCAGTGCAGCTGCCCAGTTCACCCAGTGCAGCTGCCCAGTTCACCCAGTGCAGCTGCCCAGTTCACCCAGTGCAGCTGCCCAGTTCACCCAGTACAGCTGCCCAGTTCACCCAGTGCAGCTGCCCAGTTCACCCAGTGCAGCTGCCCAGTTCACCCAGTGCAGCTGCCCAGTTCACCCAGTACAGCTGCCCAGTTCACCCAGTGCAGCTGCCCAGTTCACCCAGTACAGCTGCCCAGTTCAACCATAGTCTGGTTATACTTTTGACCAGTGAGCATCTCCACTGGAGCAGTTGGGGGTGGGGGTTAAGTGCCTTGCTCAAAGGCACATGGGCAGTCGTTTTTATATATATATATATATCTTTCTATATCTATCTCATTATCTCTATCTCTCTCTCTCTATATATATATATATCTTACTCTCTTTATCTCTAACTCTCTTTCTATCTCTATATCTCTCTATATGTATCACTATCTATCTCTCTATCTATCTCTCTATTCCCCTATCTCACTATATCTCTCTATCTCTATACCCCCCTCTCTCTCTCAATACCTCTCTATATCTCTATATCTATCTATGCCCCTCTCTTTATCTCACTATATCTCTATATTCCCCTCTCTCTCCATCTCTCTCTCTATATATTTCCCTCTATATATATCACCCTCTATCCCCCCCCTCTATCTATATATCTCTCTATCTCTTTCTTTCTCTATTTATCTCACACTATTCCTCTGTCTCTCTCCCTCTATCTCTCTCTCTCTCTCTCTCTCTCTCTCTCTCTCTCTCTCTCTCTCTCTCTCTCTCTCTCTCTCTCTCTCTCTCTCTCTCTCTCTCTCTCTCTCTCTCTCTCTCTCTCTCTCTCTCTCTCTCTCTCTCTCTCTCTCTCTCTCTCTCTCTCTCTCTCTCTCTCTCTCTCTCTCTCTCTATCTCTCTCTCTCTCTCTCTCTCTCTCTATATCTCTCTCTCTCTGCACATGCGTGTGTTTGGAGGGAGTTGAGGAGCTTGTGAGTGAATTAAAAAAAAAATCTAACTTTGTTGTGTTTAACCATTTCACTGCCACGCTTATGTACATCCTTATACCATCCTCTGCCAGCTCTATTTGTCTATGGAGAAGTTCCCTTTCTTAGCAGGGCTATAACTTTTTAAATTGTATTGCTAAATTGACATTACTATGGCCCATTCAACATCAATTATCTATCGTTCAGGATGTAGGAACGTTTTACTTTTTCAGTCACATATTCATACTAAAATACGGTCTAAAGTATAAATATGTTTTTATCGTTTTCTGCAGCATTCTGCAGAACGTGATTTATAGCCCTAAATGCATTATATTGATGATCAAATACAGTTTGATAGCGATCGGCGCGAGATAAAACATTTCAAATGGACTTGCTTCTAGAAGTTACTACTTATCATCTGATGTTGACCGGATGGGGGGGGGGGGTCGTTTATAATTCCGTGGCCAACGTTAGATGATTCATGTAGTGTGGGTGATATGATCATTAGATCAGTTTGTATCGAACACGGTAATAATAAACGCTGAAACTTACCCCAGTCTCCTCGGGCCATTGGGCGATGAGCGTGGAGCAAAAAGATTTCTATTATGGGATGTTGAAATATGCGATCCATCTCCAGGTTGTATAATAGTATATACGTCCAAATCATGTTGTTTATCGAGTTATTGGTAACGGATCGCTATAGATTGTGTCGAGCTCGAGTCCCGGGAGCTATAGCGAGTGGTCGGACCGAATTTGGATTAGCAACAGTTTCCGTTTCCGGTTTGCTGTTTGGGCGATCCGCCGATCGACCACCAGATGGCGCTCTTGAACCGTTGGACAGTTGAGAGGGGATCAACAGTAGATCTCAAGTCTCCGCGGGAGAAATATGATTGCCATCACAGATTTTTGAAATATTGATCTCAATGACGTGTTACGGCGTCATTGGCAGAATTAGTATGGCGGGGAATGACGAGTTAAGGCGTCCTTGGCGATTAAAGGGTTTTAATGTTATGCTGCTTATTTATTGTTTGGTTGCTATTTTAGTGTTGTTGTGTTAAACGGAGTTTAGTTCATCTCAGTCCGTGTGTCTCTGGTCGGACCTGCAGGGACGCCCACATGGATTTCCCTAATCTCAGCAGAAAGCATGGTTTTAAACTTGCGGTTGGAGCTGATGTGTCAGTGGAAGATTGCAGTTTGGCTGTGGGAGAAGTTGGGGGTTACAACAGCATTATATCTGCCGCTCGGATGAACGGTGTGGTGGTGATGTTTGTAGATCACGTTGAAAAAGTGAATAAGTTGACTGAAACCGGCATCACGGTTAAAGACTCTTTTGTGACAGTGACTCCTCTTTCTACGCCGTATACAGGAGTTACCATATCGAACATACCACCGCTCATCAGTGATGATTTGTTAGTGAAGGAATTGTCGCGGTATGGCAAGGTAATTGCACCCATTAGGAAAATGTCATCCGGCTGTAAGTCCCCATTACTGGCGTACATTGTGTCACACAGACAGCAGGCTCTAATGATCATGAAGAAACATGACGAGGAGCTTGATCTGGTGTTCAAACTGAAAGTTGATGGGTTTGAATATGTAGTATATGTGAGCCCTGGGGTTTCAACCTGTCATGGCTGTAAGCAGCAAGGCCACTTCTGTCGGGACTGTCCTGATAAAGCTTCCACTGTGGGAGCGCAGGCGGGGGGGGGGGGGGAGCTGGTGCGGACGCACAGAGGCAGTATTCGGATGCAGTGGCGAGGAAGGCTAACGCTAATAAGAAAAGTAATGACAGTGAAAAAACAACATGAGATCAGACTGGTGTACGCAGAGAGGAAGACACTGTAATTGAGAGTCAAACTCAGGGTGCACTAAATGTCAACCAGGAGCTAAATAAGAGCAAGGAGAGAGGTCAAACAGGAGATCAAACTGGTTTAAATGAAGAAGAAGATAATGTAATAAACTGACAAAAAACTAGTGCAGGGAAAGTCAATCAGGAGGAGACAAGTCAAAACAAGGAGAGTAGAAAAACAGTAGATAGTGATGGATAATTGATGGATGATTATTTCAAAGTCCCTGGTGCTTAAATGAAAATGGAAGGAAAATAATAAAGAAGGCTCTCAGGCCAAGAAAGCAGCAAGCAGGGTCAAAGGGAGGAGGAGGAGGAGGAGGAGGAGGAGGAGGAGGAGGAGGAGGAGGAGGAGGAGGAGGAGGAGGAGGAGGAGGAGGAGGAGGAGGAGGAGGAGGAGGGCAGTGAAGGCAGTCAGATCTTGTCTGACTCACAAAAAAAGTGTGGAACAAGTGAAGGGGAAAAAAATATGATGTAAAAAGAATTAAAACATGTCCTGTGAGTAACAAAAAACAAGAAGTGTGAAATTGAAGATTATTTCTCAGATAAAGAGGCTCTTTGTTCCTCTGTCAACTCACAGTTGAGAAGCAGAGAGAAGGGAGGTTATACTACAAAGGAGGGGTTCAGACTGAAGAAAATAATACAGAATATCAAAAATGCTTAATGATGGTGAAACAAAGGTCTACGACAGGCTGGTTCCTGTGTGTTTTATCTTGGTTTGTTTTTCTCACATCACTATGTATGAGTGAGTTTGCGGTTTCCACACTTAAAGGTCCACAATTGTTCCCTATTTTGGGCAATTTTACACAGTTCCTGTGAGTCTATGGAACACATCTGTAAGGTTTATTTCAATACAATTTATTGTTTTGTATTTTTAATCAAGTACTTTGGTGCACCACTTTCTCCCCTTCCAAAGTACAAGCTGTTTTTGCCTGAGCTCCGCCCATACTCACAATGCGCTTTGATTGACAGTCACCCACCTGCACTGGCAGATATGTTAGCATGGAGGGACACACCAAACACAGAAACACTACAGTAAAATAGTAATGTTAATACACTATTGACACATGTGCAGACAGTTGACCCTGACAGTGAAGGATGTGGGTCAATGGCTCAGCTTCAACTCCCTTATTAGTTAAATGCATAGGAGGAACACATTTTAATACTTTATTTGGTTCCACAAATTATATTACATAAACAGGGAATCAAATGTATCGGGGCCAAGCAGCACTGAACACTTAAGGGACACATAGCACCTCCTTCTCCATGCGGCTAAGCTGCCAATAGTAGCTGACAGAGCAATATTTGGCAATTTGTTTGGCTTTTCTTTTAGACATTGCAGCAATTCTCAGACCGGTCATGGTGCATTTATATACATGGCCAACACTTCAGAATACACACACACACACACACACACACACACACACACACACACACACACACACACACACAGACACAGACACAGACACACACACACACACACACACACACACACACACACACACACACACACACACACACACACACACACACACACACACACACACACACACACACACACACACACACACACAGACAGACAGACAGACAGACAGACAGACAGACAGACACACACACACACACACACACAAACTATTGACACAAACGGATGAATGAACGAGGTCCTACTGCTAATTAACTAATTACGACTTATGGATGTGAGTCAATGGCTGATTCGATACTTTCCTTCGGTCCATCAGGCTAGCTCCCTTCTTTAGCAACTGCAGCATTATAAAGTCCTTGATTGTCAATGTCGTCTTTGCAAAAATCCAAAAAACGAACTTGGCCCATTGCTTGTGGAGCACGATATCATTAGGAAACTATTAGGAGGACGTATTTGCTGCATAATTTCAAAGTTATGCTAACTCCTCGAATCACAGTTGATTGTGGGCGGTGGCTAAAACAACAGTAGTGGCTGAGGTATGCAGATCAGCGCCTATTCACGTCAGTGGGGGGCGTTGTTGTCTCAGCTGAACTGCAGAAACGGGACGTGGTACAGATTGCACATTTTTGTCAGTGTTGGTACAACCACACATTGCTTGAAAACAATGCAAAACACTGGAACAGGCCATTTTTACAATAGGGGACCTTTAACATAAATGGAGCCAGAGATGTGAGGAAAATAATGAGTTTGTTTGAACTTGTTAGATTGAACGTAATTTTAGTTCAGGAAACGCACAGCGACATTGAGACTGACTGGAGAGAATGGGGTGGAGATGTTGTGTTAAGTAATTTAAGTAAGAACAGTGGCGGGGTGGCACTACTCTTCTCCAAAAACTTTCTTCCAATATCTTATGTGGTTCCCAAACTTTTTTGGCCGTGCACCCCCTGTCACCTCCCGACCTAGCTGATGCACCCCCCAATGGGTTCCTGTTAGAAAAAATTGTTGCTGGTCTCCGTGCACAGTTTTATTTTTTATTTTATCTCTTCCTACGGCGACTATGGATAGGGAATTTCTTTATTTAATTAAAATGTTCACGACAACATGGATAGTCCTAGTCCTAGTCCTAGAGGGCGCTCGCGCACCACAGTTTGGGAACCACTGTGGTAGAGGAAGCTAAACACCTACTGTATGTGCTGCTGAAACTAAACACCTACTGTATGTGCTGCTGAAACTAAACACCTACTGTATGTGCTGCTGAGACTAAACACCTACTGTATGTGCTGCTGAAACTAAACACCTACTGTATGTGCTGCTGAAACTAAACACCTACTGTATGTGCTGCTGAAACTAAACACCTACTGCATGTGCTGCTGAGACTAAACACCTACTGTATGTGCTGCTGAAACTAAACACCTACTGTATGTGCTGCTGAGACTAAACACCTACTATATGTGCTGCTGAAACTAAACACCTACTGTATGTGCTGCTGAGACTAAACACCTACTGTATGTGCTGCTGAGACTAAACACCTACTGTATGTGCTGCTGAAACTAAACACCTACTGTATGTTCTGCTGAAACTAAACACCTACTGTATGTGCTGTTGAAACTAAACACCTACTGTATGTGCTGCTGAGACTAAACACCTACTGTATGTGCTGCTGAAACTAAACACCTACTGTATGTGCTGCTGAAACTAAACACCTACTGTATGTGCTGCTGAAACTAAACACCTACTGTATGTGCTGCTGAGACTAAACACCTACTGTATGTGCTGCTGAGACTAAACACCTACTGTATGTGCTGCTGAGACTAAACACCTACTTTATGTGCTGCTGAGACTAAACACCTACTGTATGTGCTGCTGAAACTAAACACCTACTGTATGTGCTGCTGAAACTAAACACCTACTGCATGTGCTGCTGAGACTAAACACCTACTGTATGTGCTGTTGAGACTAAACACCTACTGTATGTGCTGCTGAAACTAAACACCTACTGTATGTGCTGCTGAGACTAAACACCTACTGTATGTGCTGCTGAAACTAAACACCTACTGTATGTCTGAAACTAAACACCTACTGTATGTGCTGCTGAGACTAAACACCTACTGTATGTGCTGCTGAGACTAAACACCTACTGTATGTGCTGCTGAAACTAAACACATACTGTATGTGCTGCTGAAACTAAACACCTACTGTATGTGCTGCTGAAACTAAACACCTACTGTATGTGCTGCTGAAACTAAACACCTACTGTATGTGCTGCTGAGACTAAACACCTACTGTATGTGCTGCTGAAACTAAACACATACTGTATGTGCTGCTGAGACTAAACACCTACTGTATGTGCTGTTGAGACTAAACACCTACTGTATGTGCTGCTGAAACTAAACACCTACTGTATGTGCTGCTGAGACTAAACACCTACTGTATGTGCTGCTGAAACTAAACACCTACTGTATGTCTGAAACTAAACACCTACTGTATGTGCTGCTGAGACTAAACACCTACTGTATGTGCTGCTGAGACTAAACACCTACTGTATGTGCTGCTGAAACTAAACACATACTGTATGTGCTGCTGAAACTAAACACCTACTGTATGTGCTGCTGAAACTAAACACCTACTGTATGTGCTGCTGAAACTAAACACCTACTGTATGTGCTGCTGAGACTAAACACCTACTGTATGTGCTGCTGAAACTAAACACATACTGTATGTGCTGCTGAAACTAAACACCTACTGTATGTGCTGCTGAAACTAAACACCTACTGTATGTGCTGCTGAAACTAAACACCTACTGTATGTGCTGCTGAAACTAAACACCTACTGTATGTGCTGCTGAGACTAAACACCTACTGTATGTGCTGCTGAGACTAAACACCTACTGTATGTGCTGCTGAAACTAAACACCTACTGTATGTGCTGCTGAAACTAAACACCTACTGTATGTGCTGCTGAAACTAAACACCTACTGTATGTCTGAAACTAAACACCTACTGTATGTGCTGCTGAGACTAAACACCTACTGTATGTGCTGCTGAAACTAAACACCTACTGTATGTGCTGCTGAGACTAAACACCTACTGTATGTGCTGCTGAGACTAAACACCTACTGGATGTGCTGCTGAAACTAAACACCTACTGTATGTGCTGCTGAGACTAAACACCTACTGTATGTGCTGCTGAAACTAAACACCTACTGTATGTGCTGCTGAGACTAAACACCTACTGTATGTGCTGCTGAAACTAAACACCTACTGTATGTGCTGCTGAAACTAAACACCTACTGTATGTGCTGCTGAAACTAAACACCTACTGTATGTGCTGCTGAGACTAAACACCTACTGTATGTGCTGCTGAAACTAAACACCTACTGTATGTGCTGCTGAGACTAAACACCTACTGTATGTGCTGAAACATCCTGATTGATTGATTGATTGATTGAAAACTGTATTAACAGATTGCAGAATGTTACAATACAGTACGGCTCAATACACACAATTGTTAAGAGGATGCAGACCAGAGAAAGACTTTCGTCTTGTTTACATCAGGGTCCCCCATTTTCAATTCATCATGACATTTATGACATGCACAACAACATACAGATATACAGTACTGTACCTGCATGGGAAGCAAAATGCAGCATCTGCCTGAATTGAGTATTCCAGCCAGTCAAATCTTCCATACCAGGAGCTGCAGAGTGCAGAATGATCTGTTTTTCCCAGAGGAAAGGTGTGTAGGAAATGTCTTGCTTTATTCTGTTGTTTCTGCTTCTCAGTACCTCAGTCGTGTTATTATTCAGATCAGTGCCAGTGCTGCTGTGGCCTGAACTGGCACATCCTCCCGCACTGCCCGTTTTCTCACAATTCTCCGACCCAGCTGTCGTACTTTCAAAAAAAATCTGATGTCCATAATTATCCATTATATTTAGCTATGCTAACGTTTCAAAGATGGCAACGCCGGTATGAGTACACTACACACTCATTGGTTGGATTGGCTAGGTAGTAGGAAACTAGGGATATGTGTAAGCCAATCAGAGGCAGAGTAGGGCGGGTAATTTGAGTAGGGTATATCTGCAGTGCTGCAACCCCATACGTCGGGTCATTTCGTCATCATCCTAGTAACAGCGTTATCTCACGGAGGAGATAAAACTGGGAACGAGGTTAGGAACAGCGCCAGGGCAGGCACAGCTGACTCAGTGGGCGGGCCTGGACCCCTAAAGCCCGCCCACAGCGCCGGCTCTGCCTGGGGACACCGTGGGGGATTATTTAGAGTTGTTGGTGATCCAGGAGAGGGCAGTGCCAGTGATCCCAATGGTGGAATCGAGGCGAGAGATGAGGACGGAGTGGGTGATGGTGTCGAAGGTCAAGGAGGACGAGGATGGAGTGGGTGATGGTGTCGAAGGTCAAGGAGGACGAGGATGGAGTGGGTGATGGTGTCGAAGGTCAAGGAGGACGAGGATGGAGTGGGTGATGGTGTCGAAGGTCAAGGAGGACGAGGATGGAGTGGGTGATGGTGTCGAAGGTCAAGGAGGATGAGGATGGAGTGGGTGATGGTGTCGAAGGTCAAGGAGGACGAGGATGGAGTGGGTGATGGTGTCGAAGGTCAAGGAGGACGAGGATGGAGTGGGTGATGGTGTCGAAGGTCAAGGAGGACGAGGTTGGAGTGGGTGATGGTGTCGAAGGTCAAGGAGGATGAGGATGGAGTGGGTGATGGTGTCGAAGGTCAAGGAGGACGAGGATGGAGTGGGTGATGGTGTCGAAGGTCAAGGAGGATGAGGATGGAGTGGGTGATGGTGTCGAAGGTCAAGGAGGACGAGGACGGAGTGGGTGATGGTGTCGAAGGTCAAGGAGGACGAGGATGGAGTGGGTGATGGTGACGAAGGTCAAGGAGGATGAGGATGGAGTGGGTGATGGTGTCGAAGGTCAAGGATGATGAGGATGGAGTGGGTGATGGTGTCGAAGGTCAAGGAGGACGAGGATGGAGTGGGTGATGGTGTCGAAGGTCAAGGAGGATGAGGATGGAGTGGGTGATGGTGTCGAAGGTCAAGGATGACGAGGATGGAGTGGGTGATGGTGTCGAAGATCAAGGATGACGAGGATGGAGTGGGTGATGGTGTCGAAGGTCAAGGAGGACGAGGATGGAGTGGGTGATGGTGTCGAAGGTCAAGGAGGATGAGGATGGAGTGGGTGATGGTGTCGAAGGTCAAGGAGGACGAGGATGGAGTGGGTGATGGTGTCGAAGGTCAAGGAGGATGAGGATGGAGTGGGTGATGGTGTCGAATGTCAAGGAGGATGAGGATGGAGTGGGTGATGGTGTCGAAGGTCAAGGAGGATGAGGATGGAGTGAGTGATGGTGTC
The DNA here is from genome assembly GCF_963971535.1 of Notolepis coatsorum. Taxonomy (NCBI): domain Eukaryota; kingdom Metazoa; phylum Chordata; class Actinopteri; order Aulopiformes; family Paralepididae; genus Notolepis; species Notolepis coatsorum. The sequence continues at coordinate 268,884,138 of NC_140165.1, forward strand.
GAAGGTCAAGGAGGACGAGGATGGAGTGGGTGATGGTGTCGAAGGTCAATGAGGATGAGGATGGAGTGGGTGATGGTGTCGAAGGTCAAGGAGGATGAGGATGGAGTGGGTGATGGTGTCGAAGGTCAAGGAGGATGAGGATGGAGTGGGTGATGGTGTCGAAGGTCAAGGAGGATGAGGATGGAGTGGGTGATGGTGTCGAAGGTCATGGAGGATGAGGATGGAGTGGGTGATGATGTCGAAGGTCAAGGAGGATGAGGATGGAGTGGGTGATGGTGTCGAAGGTCAAGGAGGATGAGGATGGAGTGTGTGATGGTGTCGAAGGTCAAAGAGGATGAGGATGGAGTGGGTGATGGTGTCGAAGGTCAAAGAGGATGAGGATGGAGTGGGTGATGGGGTCGAAGGTCAAGGAGGATGAGGATGGAGTGGGTGATGGTGTCGAAGGTCAAGGAGGATGAGGACGGAGTGGGTGATGGTGTCGAAGGTAGCGCTGAGGTCAAAGAGGATCAGGATGGAGAGGGAACCAGAGTCAGCAGATAGAAGAATGTCCCTTTGGTTGGCTCTTGAGTTTTTAAACGTGCTTTATAAATAAATGACTTGACTTAATAGAGCGGTTTCTGTGCTGTGTTTGGTGCGAAAGCCGGATTGGAAGGGTTCGTAGAGGTTAATGGATTCAAGGTGGGATGTTAACTGAGTGGCAACAGCTCGTTCTAAAATGTTTGACAGAAAGGGGAGGCTGGAGATGGGGCGGAAGTTGTTGAGGGTGTCAGGGTTTAGTAAACATTTTTTTAGTAGAGGGGTAATGGCAGCGAGTTTCATGGCGGGGGGGACAAGGCCAGTGGACAGAGAGGAGTTTATGACAGTTGTGATCAGGGGAGAGAGTGAGGGGAGGCAGGCCTTGACTAAGGAGGAGGGGATGGGGTCCAGGATGCAGGTTGAAGATTTCATGCCAGTCATGATGGTGAATAGGATGCTGTGATTTCAGAGAAGGATGAGAGTGGGAGATTTGGAGGTGGAGGAATTGCCCAGTTGGTTGTGAATTGTGTAAAATAAATTTAAAGTGAGAGAGAAATGACGTACATTGACTGCGAGTAAATGAGTTGGAGATGGTGTCCGTGGGTTTGAGGAGTTTGTTTATGGTGGATAAAAGTGTCCTTGGGTTGTTGCTGCCAGATTGTATGATGGAGGAGTAGTGGGAGGAGCGTGCGTTATTGAGGGCTTCTTTGTAGAGCTGTTGATGGAGTTTGTAGGCATCTTTATGGATAGTGAGACCGGCTTTGTTTGCAAGGCGGTCAAGTTGACGGCCCTTGGATTTGAGTTGATGGAGATGGTGGGTGTACCAAAAGGGGGCAGAGTGGGTGAAGGAGACAGATCTGTTGTTTATGGGAGCAAGTTGGTTGAGACAGGAGGTGAGAGTGTGGTTGTAGGTGTTGACCAGTTCAGTGGGGCAGACATGATGGATGAGTGCGGGGTGGCTGGATAGGCCAATAGGGAGGAAAGGAAGGGGGGGTGGCTGGATTTAAGATTCCGGAAAGGTTATGGAGCGCTTCTGTTTCACGAGGGGGGTGGGGATGAGAATGTCCAGGGTGATGGCGAGATGGTCAGAGAGGCTGAGGTCATAGCTGGTGAGATTGTTGATGGAGACGGAGGTGCAGATCAGGTCCAGAGTGGGTCCTTTGTTGTGGGTGGGAAAATCTACATGTTGGGTGATGTTGTAAAATGTCTAATCGTATCATAAAGGACACAGTGTACCATATCTGTCATAAAGGACACAGGGTATCATATATATCATAAAGGACACAGTGTATCATATCTATCATAAAGGACACAGTGTATCATATCTGTCATAAAGGACACAGTGTATCATATCTATCATAAAGGACACAGTGTATCATATCTATCATAAAGGACACAGTGTATCATATCTATCATAAAGGACACAGTGTATCATATCTATCATAAAGGACACAGTGTATCATATCTGTCATAAAGGACACAGTGTATCATATCTATCATAAAGGACACAGTGTATCATATATGTCATAAAGGACACAGTGTATCATATCTGTCATAAAGGACACAGTGTATCATATATATCATAAAGGACACAGTGTATCATACTGTATCTATCATAAAGGACACAGTGCTGGGTATCATACATGTCACCAGTAATAAAACAAGTTCTACTCATTGTTATGCATCAGTTTATTGTTGTGGTATGAAGCAGACTTTAATGAAGTGTATAGTGGTGCCTCGCTGCATGGATCCCACGGCCCCACACCCACTCACACAGCCCAAAGGTTAAGGGCAGCTGACTGTAGAGTCTCCTGTGTATTTGTTATTGTATTTGTAATTATCGTATTGAGTGTTTATTGAAGGGTGCATGCAGCGTGGGGGAGTTCTGAGGGATTATCTTTCACATACTAAGAGAAGAACATGTGGTTTTAATGAGGCAATCATGTCGAGGCAAAGCAGGACCACTGGGAATGTCTCCTGAGCTGAAGATCAAAGATATTCTGGTGGGGAATGGTCAGTGTGTCCCCTCAACTAACCCAGCTAATGTAGTTAACCTCTTAATGTCCCCTCAACTAACCCAGCTAATGTAGTTAACCTCTTAATGTCCCCTCAACTAACCCAGCTAGTGGGGGCAGGTGGCGCACAGAGATTACGTTCGTCACCAACACCGGGAGACACTAGGATTCGCCTGTTCGAATCCAGCTCCCGGCGTTGCTATCAGCTTGGCTGGCCTCTCACACTGATACAATTGGCTGTATCAGAGGGTGGGAAAGCTGAAGGGTGGGTCCTGGGCGTTGTGGACAGCGACCCCTACAGTTCGGTCGGGGCGCCTGCTCAGCAAGGGTTGGAACTAAGGAGAGATAGTGTGGCCTCCCACACGCTACACTCTCCCCGGTGAGAACCTGCGCGGCCAGGTTGTCCTGCCCCAGGCTGCACATGCGTCGGAGGAAAGCATGTGACAGTCTCCGGTCTCCCGGACCAACAGTAGGGGAAAGTACGCAACAACCAGGAAGGGTGGGATGGGAGAAAAATCGGGAAAAAGGAGGGGAAGAAAGATAATAAAAAAAAAAAAAAAACTAACCCAGCTAATGTAGTTAACCTCTTAATGTCCCCTCAACTAACCCAACTAATGTAGTTAACCTCTTAATGTCCCCTCAACTAACCTGTACAACTAATGTAGTTAACCTCTTAATGTCCCCTCAACTAACCTGTACAACTAATGTAGTTAACCTCTTAATGTCCCCTCAACTAACCTGTACAACTAATGTAGTTAACCTCTTAATGTCCCTCAACTAACCCAACTAATGTAGTTAACCTCTTAATGTCCCCTCAACTAACCTGTACAACTAATGTAGTTAACCTCTTAATGTCCCCTCAACTAACCCAGCTAATGTAGTTAACCTTTTAATGTCCCCTCAACTAACCTGCACAACTAATGTAGTTAACCTCTTAATGTCCCCTCAACTAACCTGTACAACTAATGTAGTTAACCTCTTAATGTCCCCTCAACTAACCTGTACAACTAATGTAGTTAACCTCTTAATGTCCCCTCAACTAACCTGTACAACTAATGTAGTTAACCTCTTAATGTCCCCTCAACTAACCTGTACAACTAATGTAGTTAACCTCTTAATGTCCCCTCAACTAACCTGTACAACTAATGTAGTTAACCTCTTAATGTCCCCTCAACTAACCTGTACAACTAATGTAGTTAACCTCTTAATGTCCCCTCAACTAACCTGTACAACTAATGTAGTTAACCTCTTAATGTCCCCTCAACTAACCCAACTAATGTAGTTAACCTCTTAATATCCCCTCAACTAACCTGTACAACTAATGTAGTTAACCTCTTAATGTCCCCTCAACTAACCTGTACAACTAATGTAGTTAACCTCTTAATGTCCCCTCAACTAACCTGTACAACTAATGTAGTTAACCTCTTAATGTCCCCTCAACTAACCTGTACAACTAATGTAGTTAACCTCTTAATGTCCCCTCAACTAACCTGTACAACTAATGTAGTTAACCTCTTAATGTCCCCTCAACTAACCTGTACAACTAATGTAGTTAACCTCTTAATGTCCCCTCAACTAACCTGTACAACTAATGTAGTTAACCTCTTAATGTCCCCTCAACTAACCCAACTAATGTAGTTAACCTCTTAATATCCCCTCAACTAACCTGTACAACTAATGTAGTTAACCTCTTAATGTCCCCTCAACTAACCTGTACAACTAATGTAGTTAACCTCTTAATGTTCCCTCAACTAACCTGTACAACTAATGTAGTTAACCTCTTAATGTCCCCTCAACTAACCTGTACAACTAATGTAGTTAACCTCTTAATGTCCCCTCAACTAACCTGTACAACTAATGTAGTTAACCTCTTAATGTCCCCTCAACTAACCTGTACAACTAATGTAGTTAACCTCTTAATGTCCCCTCAACTAACCTGTACAACTAATGTAGTTAACCTCTTAATGTCCCCTCAACTAACCTGTACAACTAATGTAGTTAACCTCTTAATGTGTCCTCAACTAACCTGTACAACTAATGTAGTTAACCTTTTAATGTCCCCTCAACTAACCCAACTAATGTAGTTAATCTCTTAATGTCCCCTCAACTAACCCAACTAATGTAGTTAACCTCTTAATGTCCCCTCAACTAACCTGTACAACTAATGTAGTTAACCTCTTAATGTCCCCTCAACTAACCTGTACAACTAATGTAGTTAACCTCTTAATGTCCCCTCAACTAACCTGTACAACTAATGTAGTTAACCTCTTAATGTCCCCTCAACTAACCTGTACAACTAATGTAGTTAACCTCTTAATGTCCCCTCAACTAACCTGTACAACTAATGTAGTTAAACTCTTAATGTCCCCTCAACTAACCTGTACAACTAATGTAGTTAACCTCTTAATGTCCCCTCAACTAACATGTACAACTAATGTAGTTAACCTCTTAATGTCCCCTCAACTAACCTGTACAACTAATGTAGTTAACCTCTTAATGTCCCCTCAACTAACCCAACTAATGTAGTTAACCTCTTAATATCCCCTCAACTAACCTGTACAACTAATGTAGTTAACCTCTTAATGTCCCCTCAACTAACCTGTACAACTAATGTAGTTAACCTCTTAATGTTCCCTCAACTAACCTGTACAACTAATGTAGTTAACCTCTTAATGTCCCCTCAACTAACCTGTACAACTAATGTAGTTAACCTCTTAATGTCCCCTCAACTAACCTGTACAACTAATGTAGTTAACCTCTTAATGTCCCCTCAACTAACCTGTACAACTAATGTAGTTAACCTCTTAATGTCCCCTCAACTAACCCAACTAATGTAGTTAACCTCTTAATGTCCCCTCAACTAACCCAACTAATGTAGTTAACCTCTTAATGTCCCCTCAACTAACCTGTACAACTAATGTAGTTAACCTCTTAATGTCCCCTCAACTAACCTGTACAACTAATGTAGTTAACCTCTTAATGTCCCCTCAACTAACCTGTACAACTAATGTAGTTAACCTCTTAATGTCCCCTCAACTAACCTGTACAACTAATGTAGTTAACCTCTTAATGTCCCCTCAACTAACCTGTACAACTAATGTAGTTAACCTCTTAATGTCCCCTCAACTAACCTGTACAACTAATGTAGTTAACCTCTTAATGTCCCCTCAACTAACATGTACAGCTAATGTAGTTAACCTCTTAATGTCCCCTCAACTAACCTGTACAACTAATGTAGTTAACCTCTTAATGTCCCCTCAACTAACATGTACAACTAATGTAGTTAACCTCTTAATGTCCCCTCAACTAACCCAACTAATGTAGTTAACCTCTTAATGTCCCCTCAACTAACCTGTACAACTAATGTAGTTAATCTCTTAATGTCCCCTCAACTAACCTGTACAACTAATGTAGTTAAAATCTTAATGTCCCCTCAACTAACCCAACTAATGTAGTTAACCTCTTAATGTCCCCTCAACTAACCCAACTAATGTAGTTAACCTCTTAATGTCCCCTCAACTAACCTGTACAACTAATGCAGTTAACCTCTTAATGTCCCCTCAACTAACCTGTACAACTAATGTAGTTAACCTCTTAATGTCCCCTCAACTAACCTGTACAACTAATGTAGTTAACCTCTTAATGTCCCCTCAACTAACCCAGCTAATGTAGTTAACCTCTTAATGTCCCCTCAACTAACCTGTACAACTAATGTAGTTAACCTCTTAATGTCCCCTCAACTAACATGTACAACTAATGTAGTTAACCTCTTAATGTCCCCTCAACTAACCTGTACAACTAATGTAGTTAACCTCTTAATGTCCCCTCAACTAACCTGTACAACTAATGTAGTTAACCTCTTAATGTCCCCTCAACTAACCTGTACAACTAATGTAGTTAACCTCTTAATGTCCCCTCAACTAACCCAACTAATGTAGTTAACCTCTTAATGTCCCCTCAACTAACCTGTACAACTAATGTAGTTAACCTCTTAATGTCCCCTCAACTAACCTGTACAACTAATGTAGTTAACCTCTTAATGTCCCCTCAACTAACCTGTACAACTAATGTAGTTAACCTCTTAATGTCCCCTCAACTAACCTGTACAACTAATGTAGTTAACCTCTTAATGTTCCCTCAACTAACCTGTACAACTAATGTAGTTAACCTCTTAATGTCCCCTCAACTAACCTGTACAACTAATGTAGTTAACCTCTTAATGTCCCCTCAACTAACCTGTACAACTAATGTAGTTAACCTCTTAATGTCCCCTCAACTAACCTGTACAACTAATGTAGTTAACCTCTTAATGTCCCCTCAACTAACCCAACTAATGTAGTTAACCTCTTAATGTCCCCTCAACTAAACCAACTAATGTAGTTAACCTCTTAATGTCCCCTCAACTAACCTGTACAACTAATGTAGTTAACCTCTTAATGTCCCCTCAACTAACCTGTACAACTAATGTAGTTAACCTCTTAATGTCCCCTCAACTAACCTGTACAACTAATGTAGTTAACCTCTTAATGTCCCCTCAACTAACCTGTACAACTAATGTAGTTAACCTCTTAATGTCCCCTCAACTAACCTGTACAACTAATGTAGTTAACCTCTTAATGTCCCCTCAACTAACCTGTACAACTAATGTAGTTAACCTCTTAATGTCCCCTCAACTAACATGTACAGCTAATGTAGTTAACCTCTTAATGTCCCCTCAACTAACCTGTACAACTAATGTAGTTAACCTCTTAATGTCCCCTCAACTAACCTGTACAACTAATGTAGTTAACCTCTTAATGTCCCCTCAACTAACCTGTACAACTAATGTAGTTAACCTCTTAATGTCCCCTCAACTAACCCAGCTAATGTAGTTAACCTCTTAATGTCCCCTCAACTAACCTGTACAACTAATGTAGTTAACCTCTTAATGTCCCCTCAACTAACCTGTACAACTAATGTAGTTAACCTCTTAATGTCCCCTCAACTAACCCAGCTAATGTAGTTAACCTCTTAATGTCCCCTCAACTAACCTGTACAACTAATGTAGTTAACCTCTTAATGTCCCCTCAACTAACCCAACTAATGTAGTTAACCTCTTAATGTCCCCTCAACTAACCCAACTAATGTAGTTAACCTCTTAATGTCCCCTCAACTAACCTGTACAACTAATGTAGTTAACCTCTTAATGTCCCCTCAACTAACCTGTACAACTAATGTAGTTAACCTCTTAATGTCCCCTCAACTAACCTGTACAACTAATGTAGTTAACCTCTTAATGTCCCCTCAACTAACCCAACTAATGTAGTTAACCTCTTAATGTCCCCTCAACTAACCCAACTAATGTAGTTAACCTCTTAATGTCCCCTCAACTAACCTGTACAACTAATGTAGTTAACCGCTTAATGTCCCCTCAACTAACCTGTACAACTAATGTAGTTAACCTCTTAATGTCCCCTCAACTAACCTGTACAACGAATGTAGTTAACCTCTTAATGTCCCCTCAACTAACATGTACAACTAATGTAGTTAACCTCTTAATGTCCCCTCAACTAACCTGTACAACTAATGTAGTTAACCTCTTAATGTCCCCTCAACTAACCTGTACAACTAATGTAGTTAACCTCTTAATGTCCCCTCAACTAACCTGTACAACTAATGTAGTTAACCTCTTAATGTCCCCTCAACTAACCCAACTAATGTAGTTAACCTCTTAATGTCCCTCAACTAACCTGTACAACTAATGTAGTTAACCTATTAATGTCCCCTCAACTAACCCAACTAATGTAGTTAACCTCTTAATGTCCCCTCAACTAACCTGTACAACTAATGTAGTTAACCTCTTAATGTCCCCTCAACTAACCTGTACAACTAATGTAGTTAACCTCTTAATGTCCCCTCAACTAACCCAACTAATGTAGTTAACCTCTTAATGTCCCCTCAACTAACCTGTACAACTAATGTAGTTAACCTCTTAATGTCCCCTCAACTAACCTGTACAACTAATGTAGTTAACCTCTTAATGTCCCCTCAACTAACCCAACTAATGTAGTTAACCTCTTAATGTCCCCTCAACTAACCCAACTAATGTAGTTAACCTCTTAATGTCCCCTCAACTAACCTGTACAACTAATGTAGTTAACCTCTTAATGTCCCCTCAACTAACCTGTACAACTAATGTAGTTAACCTCTTAATGTCCCCTCAACTAACCCAGCTAATGTAGTTAACCTCTTAATGTCCCCTCAACTAACCTGTAAGACTAATGTAGTTAACCTCTTAATGTCCCCTCAACTAACCTGTACAACTAATGTAGTTAACCTCTTAATGTCCCCTCAACTAACCTGTACAACTAATGTAGTTAACCTCTTAATGTCCCCTCAACTAACCTGTACAACTAATGTAGTTAACCTCTTAATGTCCCCTCAACTAACCTGTACAACTAATGTAGTTAACCTCTTAATGTCCCCTCAACTAACCTGTACAACTAATGTAGTTAACCTCTTAATGTCCCCTCAACTAACCCAACTAATGTAGTTAACCTCTTAATGTCCCCTCAACTAACCCAACTAATGTAGTTAACCTCTTAATGTCCCCTCAACTAACCCAACTAATGTAGTTAACCTCTTAATGTCCCCTCAACTAACCTGTACAACTAATGTAGTTAACCTCTTAATGTCCCCTCAACTAACCCAGCTAATGTAGTTAACCTCTTAATGTCCCCTCAACTAACCTGTACAACTAATTTAGTTAACCTCGTAATGTCCCCTCAACTTACCTGTACAACTAATGTAGTTAACCTCTTAATGTCCCCTCAACTAACCCAACTAATGTAGTTAACCTCTTAATATCACCTCAACTAACCTGTACAACTAATGTAGTTAACCTGTTAATGTCCCCTCAACTAACCTGTACAACTAATGTAGTTAACCTCTTAATGTCCCCTCAACTAACCCAGCTAATGTAGTTAACCTCTTAATGTCCCCTCAACTAACATGTACAACTAATGTAGTTAACCTCTTAATGTCCCCTCAACTAACCTGTACAACTAATGTAGTTAACCTCTTAATGTCCCCTCAACTAACCTGTACAACTAATGTAGTTAACCTCTTAATGTCCCCTCAACTAACCTGTACAACTAATGTAGTTAACCTCTTAATGTCCCCTCAACTAACCTGTACAACTAATGTAGTTAACCTCTTAATGTCCCCTCAACTAACCCAGCTAATGTAGTTAACCTCTTAATGTCCCCTCAACTAACCCAACGAATGTAGTTAACCTCTTAATGTCCCCTCAACTAACCTGTACAACTAATGTAGTTAACCTCTTAATGTCCCCTCAACTAACCTGTACAACTAATGTAGTTAACCTCTTAATGTCCCCTCAACTAACCCAGCTAATGTAGTTAACCTCTTAATGGCCCCTCAACTAACCCAGCTAATGTAGTTAACCTCTTAATGTCCCCTCAACTAACCTGTACAACTAATGTAGTTAACCTCTTAATGTCCCCTCAACTAACCCAGCTAATGTAGTTAACCTCTTAATGTCCCCTCAACTAACCTGTACAACTAATGTAGTTAACCTCTTAATGTCCCCTCAACTAACCTGTACAACTAATGTAGTTAACATCTTAATGTTCCCTCAACTAACCTGTACAACTAATGTAGTTAACCTCTTAATGTCCCCTCAACTAACCTGTACAACTAATGTAGTTAACCTCTTAATGTCCCCTCAACTAACCCAACTAATGTAGTTAACCTCTTAATGTCCCCTCAACTAACCCAACTAATGTAGTTAACCTCTTAATGTCCCCTCAACTAACCCAACTAATGTAGTTAACCTCTTAATGTCCCCTCAACTAACCCAACTAATGTATTTAACCTCTTAATGTCCCCTCAACTAACCTGTACAACTAATGTAGTTAACCTCTTAATGTCCCCTCAACTAACCCAACTAATGTAGTTAACCTCTTAATGTCACCTCAACTAACCCAACTAATGTAGTTAACCTCTTAATGTCCCCTCAACTAACCTGTACAACTAATGTAGTTAACCTCTTAATGTCCCCTCAACTAACCTATACAACTAATGTAGTTAACCTCTTAATGTCCCCTCAACTAACCTGTACAACTAATGTAGTTAACCTCTTAATGTCCCCTCAACTAACCTGTACAACTAATGTAGTTAACCTCTTAATGTCCCCTCAACTAACCTGTACAACTAATGTAGTTAACCTCTTAATGTCCCCTCAACTAACCTGTACAACTAATGTAGTTAACCTCTTAATGTCCCCTCAACTAACCTGTACAACGAATGTAGTTAACCTCTTAATGTCCCCTCAACTAACCCAGCTAATGTAGTTAACCTCTTAATGTCCCCTCAACTAACCTGTACAACTAATGTAGTTAACCTCTTAATGTCCCCTCAACTAACCCAACTAATGTAGTTAACCTCTTAATGTCCCCTCAACTAACCCAGCTAATGTAGTTAACCTCTTAATGTCCCCTCAACTAACCCAGCTAATGTAGTTAACCTCTTAATGTCCCCTCAACTAACCCAACTAATGTAGTTAACCTCTTAATGTCCCCTCAACTAACCTGTACAACTAATGTAGTTAAACTCTTAATGTCCCCTCAACTAACATGTACAACTAATGTAGTTAACCTCTTAATGTCCCCTCAACTAACCTGTTCAACTAATGTAGTTAACCTCTTAATGTCCCCTCAACTAACCTGTACAACTAATGTAGTTAACCTCTTAATGTCCCCTCAACTAACCTGTACAACTAATGTAGTTAACCTCTTAATGTCCCCTCAACTAACCTGTACAACTAATGTAGTTAACCTCTTAATGTCCCCTCAACTAACCCAGCTAATGTAGTTAACCTCTTAATGTCCCCTCAACTAACCTGTACAACTAATGTAGTTAACCTCTTAATGTCCCCTCAACTAACCCAGCTAATGTAGTTAACCTCTTAATGTCCCCTCAACTAACCCAGCTAATGTAGTTAACCTCTTAATGTCCCCTCAACTAACCCAGCTAATGTAGTTAACCTCTTAATGTCCCCTCAACTAACATGTACAACTAATGTAGTTAACCTCTTAATGTCCCCTCAACTAACCCAACTAATGTAGTTAACCTCTTAATGTCCCCTCAACTAACCCAGCTAATGTAGTTAACCTCTTAATGTCCCCTCAACTAACCCAGCTAATGTAGTTAACCTCTTAATGTCCCCTCAACTAACCCAACTAATGTAGTTAACCTCTTAATGTCCCCTCAACTAACCTGTACAACTAATGTAGTTAACCTCTTAATGTCCCCTCAACTAACATGTACAACTAATGTAGTTAACCTCTTAATGTCCCCTCAACTAACCTGTACAACTAATGTAGTTAACATCTTAATGTCCCCTCAACTAACCCAGCTAATGTAGTTAACCTCTTAATGTCCCCTCAACTAACCTGTACAACTAATGTAGTTAACCTCTTAATGTCCCCTCAACTAACATGTACAACTAATGTAGTTAACCTCTTAATGTCCCCTCAACTAACCCAGCTAATGTAGTTAACCTCTTAATGTCCCCTCAACTAACCTGCACAAATAATGTAGTTAACCTCTTAACACATTCCCTGCCACGCAATTTGAGCATCTTATACCACTCTTTGCCAGCACTCTAAGCCTATGGAGATGTTCACCTTCTTTGCAGGGCTATAACTTTTTAAATTGTATTGCTAAATTGACATTACTATGGCCCATTCAACATCGATTATCTATCGTTCAGGATGTAGGAACGTTTTACTTGTTCATTCATAGATTCATACGAAAATACCATCTAGAATATAAATATGTTTTTATCGTTTTCTGCAGTAATTCCTAGAACGTGAGATATAGGCATAAACGCATATATAGATTAACAAATGCCGTTTGTTGGCGATACACGCTATATTAAAGATTTCAACTGTACATGATCCTAAACGTTATGACTGCTCATGCGCGGATGAACGGGGGGGGGGGTCGTTTATAATTGCGTGATCGTCAGTAAATGCTTTATGTAGTATGGGTGATATCAGAGCAGTTTGCATTAATAATAAAAAACAAACGCACTGAAAATGACGTCAGTGTCCTCTTACCGTTCAACGATGAGACTGGAGGAAAAAGATCCCACTTATTTGACGGTGATCTCCTAAATCCATTTCCGGTTTGTATAATCATAATACACGGCCAAATCGTATCGATTATTGCGTTATGGCAGCGATCGCTATACACGGACGTGTGTATACAGTCCCGCAACAATATGCGAGTGCCGGACGCATTTCCCAGACGCACCGATATCGACTCGTCCATTTCCGGTTTGGCAACTCGCCGATCATCCACCAGGCGGCAGTATTGAAGCGTTGCAGAGTTGTGCATGCTCCCACTGCATCAGACGAGGCTCCGTAAGGGAATTATGAATAACATGGCGAAAAAATGAAATATGATCTCAATAACGTTGTACGCCGTGGATTGGCAGAATTCGCATGAACTTGAAACACGTCGTAAGCCGTTTCCAGCGTGGGATGTGTTAATGTCCCCTCAATTAACCTCTTAACACATCCTGCGCCAAAAACGTTGTACAACGTGATTCAAGTTCATGCTAATTCTGCCATTCCATGGCGTACAACGTTATTTTGATCATATTTCATTGTTTCGCCATGGTATTCATATTTCCCTCACGGAGCCTGGTCTGATGCTGTGTGAGCCGGCACAACTCTGCAACGCTTCAATACTGCCCCCTGGTGGATGATCTGCCAGTTGCCAAACCGGAAATGGCCGGTTAGATATCTGTGCGTCTCCGAAATGCGTACGGCCACTCGCTTATTGTTGCGGGACTGTGTACACACGTCCATGTGTAGCGATCGCTGCCATAACGCAATAATCGATACGATTTGGCCGTGTATTATGATTATACAAACCGGAAATGGATTTTTACATTTACATTTACATTTAGTCATTTAGCTGACGCTTTTATCCAAAGCGACTTACAAGTTCTGTACGACAAGACAGCAAGAAGGGTACAACTCTATCAGCTGAGTAACAATGTTCATCAAAGTGTTGCGTGTTACAGTGTAGGTTAGTTTATTAGGACAAGTGCATGACAGTAAGGTTAGTCAGGGTTAGATTTTTTTTCTTTTTTTTTTAATCATTTCAGATAATGGTTGAAGAAGTGAGTCTTTAGTCGACGGCAAAAGATTGGACGGTATTCGGCTGTCCTAACTGGGATGGGTAGTTCATTCCACCATTGTGGGGCAAGGACTGAGAATAGGCGGCTTCTCTTTGATGACCCTCCGGGAGCTTGGATAGGAGTAGGTCTGAGGCGGCCAGAAGATGCAGAGCGTAGGGGTCTTGAGGGTGTGTAGTTAGAGACCATTGACCGGAGGTAGGCGGGAGCGGTTCCCTTTGCCGCACGGTATGCTAGGTCGAGGGCCTTGAAGCGGATACGTGCAGCAATGGGGAGCCAGTGCAGGTCCCTAAGAAGTGGAGTGACATGGGCCGACTTCGGTAGGTTTGAGATCAGGCGGGCCGCTGCGTTTTGAATTAGTTGAAGAGGCTTGGTGGCAGTGGCCGGGAGGCCAGCTAGCAGTGCGTTGCAGTAGTCGAGGCGGGAGATGACTGTTGATTGGACGAGGAGTTGGGTGGCTTCTTTTGTCAGGAAGGGGCGTATCCTTCTGACGTTGCTCAGGAGGAATATGCAGGTTCTGGTTGTCGCTGCGATGTGAGCAGAGAAGTTCAACTGGTCGTCGAGGACAACACCAAGGTTCTTGGCGGTCGGGGATGCGGTCACAGCTGCATTCTCGACTGTGATGGAGAGGTCGTCAGGGGGGAGGATTTGGCCGGCAGGTGGAGCAATTCTGTTTTGCTTAGGTTCAGTTTGAGGTGGTTGGTCGTCATCCAGGCGGAGATGTCGGACAGACAGGCCGAGATCCGCTCAGAGACGTGGATATCTGAGGGAGGGAAGGAGAGGAAGAGTTGAGTATCATCGGCATAACAATGATATGAGAAGCCATGAGACGTGATAATGTTACCCAGTGATTTAGTGTAGAGGGAGAAGAGAAGGGGTCCTAGGACCGAGCCCTGGGGGACACCCGTCCGGAGGGGGTGGGTGGCCGACAGAGTCCCTCTCCATGACACTTGGTAGGAGCGGTCGTTGAGGTATGATGTCAGCCATGTCAGCGCAGATCCAGCCACTCCCATTCCTGCGAGGGCCGCGAGGAGGATCTGATGGTTGACTGTGTCGAAGGCTGCAGATAGATCTAGGAAAATCAGGACAGAGGAGAGGCCCTTCGCTTTAGCTAAGTGAAGTGCCTCTGTGACCGCAATGAGGGCCGTTTCCGTCGAGTGGCCAGTCCGGAAGCCAGACTGATTGGGGTCTAGGAGGTCATTCTGTAAGAGATAAGCAGTAAGTTGGTTGGATACAGCACGTTCAAGTGTTTTAGAAAGAAAGGAGAGAAGAGAGACAGGACGATAGTTGGCTATGACGGTGGGGTTCAGGGTTGGTTTTTTTATGAGGGGCGTGACTCTGGCTTGTTTTAGGGAGGTGGGGACCACCCCCGAGTTGAGTGAGGAGTTGATGGTTGCAGTTAGGAATGGGAGGATGTCCGGTGCTATGGTCTGGAGGAGTGGGGAGGGTAGCTGGTCCAGCTGGCATGTAGTTGGACGGTTCGACGTTACCAGTGTCAGGGTCTCGGCTTCTGTAATGGGAGAGAAAGATGACAGAGTGAAGGATGAGGTTCTCGATTCAGCGTTTGGAATGGGTGGGGGTTGGGAGAAGGAGCTGCGGATGTTCTCCACTTTTTCCTCAAAGAAGATCACAAAGTCTTCGGCAATCGCCGATTTAGGCGATCGCCGTCAAATAAGTGGGATGTTTTTGCTCCAGTCTCATCGCCCAACGGTAAGAGGACGCTGACGTTACTTTCAGCCTGTTTGTTTATTATTATCCGTGCAAACTGCTCCGATCAATATATCACAGATACTACATAAAGCATTTACCGACGATCACGGAATTATAAACGACCCCCCCCCCCCGTTCACCCGCGCATGATCAGTCATAACGTTTAGGATCATGTACAGTTGAAATGTTTAATATAGCGTGTAACGCCAACAAACGGCATTTGATAATCTATATATGCGTTTATGCCTCTATCTCACGTTCTAGGAATTACTGCAGAAAACGATTAAAACATTTATATTCTAGACGGTATTTTCGTATGAACCTGTGAATGAAAAAGTAAAACGTTCCTACATCCTAAACGATAGATAATCGATGTTGAATGGGCCATAGTAATGTCAATTTAGCAATTAAATTTAAAAAGTTATAGCCCTGCATTGATTGATTGATTTAATTGATTGATTGATTGATTGAAAAGTTTATTAACAGATTGCAGAATGGGTACAGTACAGTACAGCTCAATACATACAATTGTTAAGGGGATGCAGACCAGAGAAAGACTTTCGTCTTGTTTACATCAGGGTCCCCCATTTTCAATTCATCATAACATATATGACATACATGACATACAGATATACAGTACTGCTACATCTATACATTTATGACATATCAGATTTGCAAATACAGTACTGTTTGTGATACAAAAGTGTCCAGAAAAAGAGTGTATATACATTTGGCTTCTATCCCCAGGCCATCAAGCCATCAGGCTGCTCAACGAATAGCACACACTCACTTTAAACAAACACACTGTAGCACCCACTCCCCACACTTTATATTTATTGATGAAGGATTGCACTACAACTCGTACACATTACTGTAAATTGTACCTAAATTGTACCTCATCCCATTTCTGCTTTGCACTATATAGTATTGTACATTAGTACACTGCATAGTATTGTATATTATATGGTAACTCAGTTACGTCTATTCTGCATTGAACATTGTACATATGTCTATACTGAACACTGTGACCTCATTTTCTACTTCTAATTTACATGCTATACTATGTTATTTGATACTATCTTGTCTAGCACAGTCTCTGGAGCGTAACAGTAAGAAGCATTTTGTATGAAAGTATTCTGTACTTCTGTATGACAACTATTAAAGAAACTTGAAACTTGAAACTGTACATTGGAGGAGGTTGGGTGGGTGGGGTGGGGTTGGGTGGGTGGGTGAGGGCTGTACATTGGAGGTGGGGGGGGGGGGTTGGGTAGGGGACACACACACACACATTTTACACTGTACATTGGAATACTGACAAAGCCTTACTTGGTAATTTACTGTACAACTAGGTTAGGACATTTGTAGGGGCCAGTTTCGAATTGCAGTCTCACATAGGTGTTTTTTGAGAGTGTTTTTGAAAGTGGGTAGTGATTCACATTCCTTTACAGCTTTAGGTAGGGCGTTCCACATTGATGTGGCATAATTGCGAAACGTGTTTAGTCCCTTGCTTGAGCCGAATCTGGGTTTTACATGATTTGTGGAGCTCCCTCTGGTGTTGTGATCGTGGTATTCACTGACCTTTGGGAAGTATTTTGACATGTACATGGGTACTTTGGTCGCGTAGTGTATCTTGTAGACCAGGCCCATTGCAAGTTGCTGTACTCTGTCGTCTACTCTAAGCCATCCTAGGTTGTCAAAGTGGGCAGGGGTGAGGTGGGTTCTAGGAGTCAGGTCAAGCAGTAGTCTGACTAGCTTGTTTTGAGATGTTTGTAATTTGTTTTTTAGTGCCTTTGAGGTGCCTTGGTACCATGAGGTGCAAGCATAGTCGTAGTACCCTTGAATGAGTGCTCCTGCTAGAGTCTTCAGGGTATTCTTGATTACCAGAGAGGAGATCCGGTACAAGAATCGCGTTCGTTGGTTGACTTTTTTTATTACATTGGATGCCATTTTGTCACAGGAAAGATTAGCCTCTAGGATGGAACCCAGGTAGGTAATTTCATCTTTCCTTGTGATAATATTGTCACCCACTGTAACCGAGAAGCCGTCGGTCTTGCTGAGTTTGTTATTTGAACCGAAGAGAATGGACTCTGTTTTGCCCATGTGTAATGATAGTTTGTTGTCGGCGAGCCATATGCAGATTTTGCCTGGTTCCGAGCTGAGGGCTTTTTCAACCTGCAAAGAAGGTAAACATCTCCATAGGCTTAGACTGGTGGCAGTGATCAAACATTGATGGATATAAGCGTGGCAGGGAATGTGTTAATGTCCCCTCAACTAACCTGTACAACTAATGTAGTTAACCTCTTTGTCATGGTCCCAGCCGGGGTTCCTTCCTGAACAATGTGAACAGTGGTTTTCTGCCGCCCTCTGGTGGCCAACGGCAGCAACTCCAGATACTGAACCCTCTCACGCATTTAGGCCTAGGTTTGCTGGTTATTATTAATGCTATGCTGCCTCTGTTCATGTTGTCTTTGTCTTTCCCCGGTATGGGTTCTGTTTAAATGTGTAATCTCTTTACATTGCTGAGCTTATAACCCCTTACTACCCAAAGAGGGCTCTCCGCTCCTCCGACCAAGGAGAGCTCGTCGTCCCCCAGACCAAACTAAAAACCAAGGGTGACCGGGCTTTTTCAGTCGTAGCACCCAAGCTATGGAATCAGCTACCTTATGAAACCAGGTCTGCTATTAGTGTGGAGTCTTTTAAACAAGGTCTAAAAACCTTCTTATACAGTCAGGCTTTTAATTGATCATGTATGTGGTATAACATGTGTGTATATGTGATTATATTTTAATACATTTATTTTGAAGTATTCTACAAATCTTGTATGTGATGTAACATGTGTGATTATTCTATTCTGATTAACCTTTTACTGCCTGTAAAGCACTTTGTGATTTTAATCTGTAAAAGTGCTATACAAATTAAATGTACCTTACCTTACCTTACATATGTTTCCATTAACCTGATAAGCTGTAAGCCGTATTTCGCCTAAAGGTACATGCCTAAGTAAATGGAAGATTGCTCCACTTCTGCAAGGTCAATTTGCATGTTCTTGGTATCTAGGAACATCGAGGGACCTGGGGGTATGTATTTCCAGTGTCAGAAATATTGTGTCTGTTACTAGGCTTGAGTAAATTGTGATGAAACAAAGGAGAATATAAATTATGATTTATGAATTGTTGCATCTTTGATCAAAAATGTATACGGGTAGGAGAAAATGCTCACTGAGCTCATTCACCACCTTATTGAGATCATGTGTACAAAAAATCTAAGCAAATGAACCGCGGGAAGATGATTAAACAGAATGATTTGTAGATACAGTAATTAATGATAATCGATTTAATTATAAATTCATATTTGACCTTGAACTTGACCTTGACCTTATTATGGTCAAATCATACATCTATGGATAGGGAAAATGCTCCTCTTTCCAATGGCAGGGTTGAATCTGGATTTAGTCATTTCCTTGAATTTTTTATGATAATCAGTGTAACTGAGGGGTTACAAAACCCTGACTGTATTAAAGATTGTGATAGATTAAACCACTGCTAGTTATGTACTTTAATTACTGGCCAGACAGTACATCAAATATAGATGGTGAACACCCACAAGAATACGGCATTGACAAAGAAATAGTATTTGAGGGTAATTTATTATTATTAGGCAACGTTAGGTTACAGAATGAGAATTAGGGTTGCACTTGTATGGCGAAGAATATACGTAAAGTCAGTCAAGAGCATGAGTCACTAAGAATAGCAGGAATACTACGATGGGTCTAAGTTGACACCACCTGTTGTATAGTAGCAACTATATAGGGCAACACTGGTACCGACTGAGATAATGGGTTCCCTCCGGGGGTGTAAGGCCTGGAGGGTAGAGGAATGTTCGGGTACTCCCTCTGATTCAATGAGGAATAAAGAGACTCCAGGTACAGGAGTCGGTCCTTGTAAACTCCCTTGATCAGCAGCAAAGTAATAATTGTAATCCAGATGCTCGACAGCATTGATGACAGCTAGCCAGCCCCGTCCACGAGGCCGACCCGAGTTATAATCATCACAAGGTTGAATCCCAAACGATAGTGGAAATCAACGATGCTCTTCTCCGGGTACCACGTTCCAAATCAATATAATCCAACCAGGAATGGTTCTGCAATCGCCGACGCCGATTCTCCTGTGTACATGTCCAACGGTTCTCCGCCTAGGACTCCTCGGGTGTGGGCGACGTATTTAGGCCACACAGCATGGTTAAGTACACTAGCTAAAAACACGACGAACCGCTGGGTAATGTTACACACGAAAGAACTGTGGCCGCACGATATACAATAAATGAACGACTATTTACTTCACATTAGATTAAGTCGAACTCAACGTTACTTCATTAAACTCTGACACGTTTACCATTCTATTCGCACGCGGTTCTCAATGCTCTGTTAGACGCAAGGTTGCTCACTTCACTGCACGTTGACTCGTGGTGAAGGTGGGTAAGATACTGAACGTAACTGAATTGAACTAAGTACGGTGTGCGCACCTTGCGCTGTATTTATACTTAAGTGAATATCTAGTCCCAACCTCAGTCCTTGTCTGGTATCACTACGCTGACTCCGGGCATGTTCTGACATGCCTGCAGTTGTCTTTGAACTTGCCGTTGGGGGCTTGCGCGCTGGCGCCTGGGGGCGCTGTCCAATAGGAGAGCGAATATTACTCTGGTCTGAACGCAGGTAAAGGGATATTCCGTGTATATATATAAATAATATACAAAGTATATCAAACAATAAAGGTAGACTCTCAGTTTAATCTGGCCCTTCACAACAGCCGCCTCCTAATTAGTCCGCACCTAATTAGTTAAAGGGAGACAGATTAATAGTCCAGTCAACTGCTCAATGTCTGTTGTGGGGAGTAGGGCAATCTACAAAGTCAGTGGGTCATGATCGTCATCAGGGGAGTCAGGGAGCCTCGGCAACTCTATCAGCCTCGCCACGGGTCGGGTGTAGGTCCGCCCCTGGACAATAACTTCTGCCGCTTTGACCTTTCCGTCGGCACCAGTGATCACTTTGCTTACGCGGCCGGCCGGCCACATAGCTCGGGGTAGTGACTGGTCTATGATCATAACGACTGTGTCCACTTGTAAGTTGTCTCTATCCTTTACCCATTTCTGGCGGGTTTGGAGAGACGGTAGGTAGTGGAGGAGGAAACTGTTCCAAAACTTGTCAGCCAATACTTGACTGTACCTCCACATTCTTCGGCCGTTCGCTTCTTCGGGTCTGTACACCGTCTGTGGAAGCGCGGGGTCCAGCCGCCCCATCAAGAGAGTGTTGGGGGTGACTGGGTCGACATCTGCTACATCACTTGAGACGTACTCGAGGGCGTTGTGCTCGCCACTTGCGACAGTCTAGACGAGTCCGCTGGAAGCGACGTACTGCTTCTCTTCCGTTCAGTATCCAATAGCGACGTCGGATCTCAGCGAAGACTCTCTCTGCCCCAGCGTGGTGCACATCCTCGTCGTATTTCTTTATGATGAGCTCGGTGACCTTGTGTCGGCTGTTGAGGACTATCGGAAACTTGACGTCATCCGTTAAGTCCGGGGCCCGTCTCAGACGACCACCCACCCTGACGAGGCCATGGGTGTCGCGCTCGGGGGCCGAGTGGAGCAGTCTGCTGTCTGACGGGATTGGCTTTGTTCCCTGCAGGCAGTCTAGCTCGTCGGGGAACAAGTCTCTTTGGGCTCGCTGTAGCAGAAGGAGTTCTGCCTCTGCGTAGTTTGATGCGTTAATGTCGGTAGTGGGGGGAACCTCAGGGTGGTGCCACAGGAATGTCTTTAGCTGCGCACTCTCAAAGGTGAGGCAGTCGTCTATGTTAGGGTCAGTGGGGACTGGGGTGTGTGTCAACCCACAGAACATAGATTTCTTGATCTCTGCCTCCTCTTGACTAGCCTACCGAGG
Organism: Notolepis coatsorum; assembly: GCF_963971535.1. NCBI lineage: Eukaryota > Metazoa > Chordata > Actinopteri > Aulopiformes > Paralepididae > Notolepis > Notolepis coatsorum. Next base: position 268,905,523 of record NC_140165.1, read on the forward strand.
GGTGGGGGTAGGCCACTCTTCCTCCGGGAGCTTGAGGAACTCAGGACTGTCACTGTAGATATTGTGACGTGTGAGGTCATCTAGGGACATCCCCCGTGTGATGACATCGGCTGGGTTCTGTTTCGTGTCCACGTGCCTCCAGCACGCTGATCCTACTAGGTCTTGAATCTCTGTGATTCTGACTCCCACGAAGACCTTGTATCTACAAGAATCGGACTGGATCCATGCGAGTACGGTCATGGAGTCTGACCACAAGATTGTTCTTTGCACCGGGATGGTGAGTTCACGTTGGATTAACGTGGCGAGTTGCGCGCCTACCAGAGCTGCGCAGAGCTCTAGACGCGGGATCGATTGTTGCTTGCGGGGGGCTATCCTTGAGCGAGCCAGGATGAAGGCTGTGTGTATTCCTCCTCCCTCCTCTCGGGCCCGCAAGTAAGCCACAGAACCGTAGGCCACTTCTGGGGCGTCGCTGAAGACGTGCAGGTCCATCTGGCACGTCTCCAGCCGCACTGTGGGTGGGAAGTAGCTTCGGCGTATGTTCACATTTTGGAGCGAGTTGAGTTCTCTCTCCCACTCTCTCCAGGTGGAAGCTAGGTGGTCGGGTATGGGGTCGTCCCAGCCCTGTTCCTTGTCCCACAGCTCTCGTACAATCATTTTCGCCCGAGTGGTGTAAGGTAGGATACACCCCAGCGGGTCGTATTGACTTGCGAGTGTTCTGTATACGCTCCGTCTGGTGGTCGGTAGAGGGGTCGACCTTCCCTGCTCCGTGGTCAGGGGTGTGTATTTGTAATGGAGCGAGTCTGTTTTGAAGCGCCAGACTAGGCCCAATGTCATTTCCTGTGCTTCACCTGCGGTGGTCGCCATCCAGGTCTCGCTGCTTGCTGCCTTTGTCTCTGGGAAGAGGCTGCGAAGTACTTGAGGGTCACTGCTGGCCCACTGCCGGAGATCAAAGCCGCCTTTGATCAGTGAGGCGCGGAGCTTGAGCAGGAGGGCTTCGGCTTCTTCTGGCGTCGAGACGCTTTGCAGACAGTTTTCCACGTAGAAACTCCTCTCTACACTTTGTCTGACCTCCTCGTCAGCTTCAGGGTCTTCTGTCACATGTTTTTGCAGTGCGAACGTAGCACAGCATGGGCTGCATGTGGTTCCGAAGGGGAGGACCTCCCATTGGTAGATGGATGGTTGCTCATCTTTGATCCTCTCTCTCCATAGGAACCGCAGCAAGGGCTTGTCCTCCTCCACTAGTCGCACCTGCAGGAACATCCCTTTGATGTTGCCGCTGATGGCCACCTTGTCTTGGCGGAAACGTAGTAGTACGCCGAGGAGAGAGGGGCCGAGTGTCGGGCCGGGCAAGAGTTCTTTATTCAGATTCTGTAGTCCGATCTGGTAGCTGCAGTTGAATACAATGCGATCCTTGCCGTTGTGGTGGACCTTGTGGTGGGGCACGTACCAAGATTCGATCGTCTGGTCGGCCTCTTGAATGTCAATTTTCTTTATGTGTCCCGCTGTGATCAGCTTGTCGATCTCAGCGCGGTACACAGTGGCTTGAGTGGGGTCTTTGGCTAGACGCCGCTCGGTGTTCAGTAGATATCGCTCTGTCGCTTCTTTTGAGGCGTGGAGGGTGGGCATACCCTCTCGCCTCAAGAGTGGAGTTGCGTATCTCATCACTCCATTGACCTTGACTCTCTTTGTCCTCTGCTCGAGGAGGGCTATGGCATAAGTGTCTTCCTTTGAGCGAACAAGTTTCTTTTCATTCTTAAAGGGCATCGCGTCTAATGTCCATAGCCTCTCGACGTGCTGTAAGAGGGTGGTGTCTTCTTCGTTTATCCTCGAGTAGAGACAGCGAGTGGCTGTCGGTCGGTTGGAAGACCCGGAGAGGGGGCCTTGTAGTGTCCAACCCAGGCGGGTCTCGACTGCTGCTGGACAGCCTCTGGGCCCGATGTGGACCCGGTCCGTTGGGATGATGAGGTGTGCGTGGTCGGATCCTATGAGCAGGGTCGGGGTGGCGTCGTCGATGAGCGGTATAGGTAGTTGATGTAGGTGCACGTATTTCTCCATCAGCTTTGGGATGGGGTAGGTGTACTGTGACAGGCCTATGTCGTGGCTGGTGAAGGCGTTAGTGATGCTATACTGCTTCTCGGGCTGCCCGACCGCTGCTATCGTGAAGGAGACATTTTCACCCTTTATGGTCTTCAGGTCTCTTCTAATGGTACGGATTGTCATTGTTTCTTCGCTCCCCCGCAGACCCAGCCGGGCTGCGGCGGATGCGAGGAGGAGAGTATTTTCTGACCCATCGTCTAGGACAGCGTAAGTGTCCATGACCTTGTCCTCGTAGCTTAAGATCACTCGGACCACCTTCAAGAGCACTCAGTAGCTCCCGCTCTTCGCGGGGTCTATGTACATGACGTTCACTCTCGAGCTGCTTGGGGGTACGGGTTTCTTCTTGTTGCTGTCGTGTAGGACCTCCAAGTGAGCGCCGTCGCACTTGCTGCATCTCTTCTTTAGACGGCACTCGGCTGCCATATGGCTGCGCGCGCAGCGGAAGCAGCGGCGGTTGGCTTTGATCCACTGACTCACCTCGTCAGCGGTCAGCTTCTTGAAGGTGTCACATTGAGACAGCCAATGTTCCTTTTCACAGTACTGGCATACAATCTTCCACTTCCCCTTGGTCTGGGGGGTGCTGTGGTTCTTGTGCTGCGGCACTGACTCGGCCTGGTGCATAACGGTCACTGACCGGCGGTTATCGTTGGACCTCCGAGGTCCATCTCTTGGGCTAGATCCACTCCACACGAATGTGTCCAGTCGTAGGCTGCTAACTTCCCTTGCGAGGAAAGTGGCCAGGTCTAGGAGGGATGGCTCTGGCCGTTGGGATCACGGTGGTCTCTCTGCCGCCGAAAACGCTCTTGGCGGGCTGGAGGGAGCTTCTCCAGTATTCGCTCCACATTAGAATTTGCATACAGTTCATATCTCCCCTTCTCCTTTTGGGACCCCAGCATCCCCACGAGGGATTGTACCTTGATAGAGAGGTCATCCAGTGCTCTATTGTCTTTGGCTGGGGGGAGGCGGTCGATATCCCGTATTTCTTGGATCACGTAATCCCATATGCGTCCATAACGCTGGTCGAGGGCCACCAGAGCCACGGAGTATGGGGTGCTTGAGTTGGAATATGCCAGCGCTATGTTATGCGCTCTGGGCACATTGAGATGCTTGAGGAGGATGGCATATTTGTACGACTCGTCGGGGACATCGGACATCATAGTCTCCAAACACATGCGTAATTCCGTGTACTGTGCTCTGTCCTCGCGCGTAAAGTCTGGGAACGTCGGTGTGCCAAGGTACGATGCCATGGATGGCTGGTACATTGGTGATCGTAGGGAAAGAGGCCTCCTGGGCGAGTCTCCCCGTACGTGTGGTCGTGGGTTAGTACTTGGTGGGTACCAGAGGCCGGGTCCCCAGGTGCTGTTCCTCGGTGCTGACTGTACGTCAAACTCACCCGTGAGTTGGGTCGGGGGTTTGTAGTGCAGTGACTCGGGGCTGAAGTCGGGGCTGTACTGGGCCTCCTGGTCCAGAGTACGTTCTTGCTGGTGGGCTTGATATTCCTCCTCTTCCTCTTCCTCTTCTAGGTCCTGGAGTCTTCTAGTCAGTCTCTCGGCGACATAGGCCGGTTCTCCCCGTTGGCTGGGTCTCGTATGGACCGGTCGGGGAGGGGGCTCGGAGACGTAGACAGGTTCCTCCTGTTGGCCGGGTCCCGGGTCGCTTTGTCGGGTAGGGGAAGGTGCCCTAGACCCTTGTCATGAAGATCTCCGGGAACTCTGTGCGGAGAGAGGGGGTGTCGCCCTGGTGATCAATTGTTCTATCATCTATAGGTGATACGCAAGGTTGCTCACTTCACTGCACGTTGACTCGTGGTGAAGGTGGGTAAGATACTGAACGTAACTGAATTGAACTAAGTACGGTGTGCGCACCTTGCGCTGTATTTATACTTAAGTGAATATCTAGTCCCAACCTCAGTCCTTGTCTGGTATCACTACACTGACTCCGGGCATGTTCTGACATGCCTGCAGTTGTCTTTGAACTTGCCGTTGGGGGCTTGCGCGCTGGCGCCTGGGGGCGCTGTCCAATAGGAGAGCGAATATTACTCTGGTCTGAACGCAGGTAAAGGGATATTCCGTGTATATATATAAATAATATACAAAGTATATCAAACAATAAAGGTATACTCTCAGTTTAATCTGACCCTTCACAACAATCAGCATTTTCAGATAAATTAGTATTTCTGATAAATCGTATAAAACATCGGTAAAAATGAAAATATACACGTTGACTACTGTTTTTGATAGGGTTATGGTCTTTACTCTTGGCTACACATTTTTTTTTTTTTTAATTGACCTCTTAACATCCAAGGGCCCACATGTGGACGATTCTTTGCCGACCTCTAGTGGCTCGGGTGTGCATTTCTTTTAAAACAATATATAGATAGAATTAAAGCCTTATTTGTTGCCTGTCGATTGCACTTTCAGGTGACAAAATCCGTTCAGCGGTTCTCGAGTTACATGCCGATATGCGAGGCGTGCCCCAAAGTACACAAAAGTACACATTACCACCCCCGACTCCCGGGGCTCTAGCTCTGTCAATCATTTGCACTGGGAGTAATCATTAGTCAATTCAAAGAGGTCTCTTATCATTTCTACGCTGACAATATCCAATTATATGTCTCTTTCAAGCCTGAACAAACTGACAAATTATCTGCCCTCTTTGACTGCCTGACTGCTGTCAAGGATTGGATGGCAAACAACTTCCTTCAGTTAAACACAGAAAAAACTGAGGTTCTTATTATAGGCTCAGAAAAAGTCACGTCAGAAGTTGCCACATGCATGGGGACCCTCTCAACAAATCTGAGGCCCAAGCTCAGAAACCTTGGTGTGATCTTTGACCAGCAGATGCGCTTTGATCACCACATTAGATCTCTGACACGTACCTGTTTTTTCCATCTACGAAATATTGCCAAACTCCGATCTGTTGTGTCCCAGGTAGAGCTGGAAATGATTATTCATGCTTTTGTTTCATCTTGCCTGGACTATTGTCACTCCCTTTTCACTTGCCTCGATGCATCCACTTTGGGCCGGCTACAAATGGTCCAAAACGCAGCTGTTGACTAGGTCCAGAAAATATTGCCACATCACTCCCATCTTAGTTTCCCTTCACTGGCTCCCCATCAAATTCAGAATTCACTTTAAGGTTCTGGTCATCACCTATAGAGTACTCCTTGGTCAGGCACCTGCCTACATCTGTGACCCACTGCGTCCATACACCACGAACAGATCGCTCAGGTCGTCTGATCTACTATGCTAATCTGTCTATACTACTACCTACTATGTCTATACTACTACCTACTATGTTACTATGTCTATACTACTACCTACTATGCTAATCTGTCTATACTACTACCTACTATGCCTATACTACTACCTACTATGTCTATACTACTACCTACTATGCCTATAATACTACCTACTATGCATATAATACTACCTACTATGCTAATCTGTCTATACTACTACCTACTATACTACTGTGTCTATACTACTACCTACTATGCTAATATGTCTATACTACTACCTACTATGTCTATAATACTACCTACTATGCTAATCTGTCTATACTACTACCTACTATACTACTGTGTCTATACTACTACCTACTATGCTAATATGTCTATACTACTACCTACTATGTCTATACTACTACCTACTATGCTAATCTGTCTATACTACTACCTACTATGCTAATCTGTCTATACTACTACCTACTATGCTAATCTGTCTATACTACTACCTACTATGTCTATACTACTACCTACTATGTCTATACTACTACCTACTATGATAATCTGTCTATACTACTACCTACTATGTCTATACTAATACCTACTATGTCTATACTACTACATACTATGATAATCTGTCTATACTACTACCTAATCTGTCTATACTTCTACATACTATGCTAATCTGTCTATACTACTACCTACTATGATAATCTGTCTATACTACTACCTACTATGTCTATACTAATACCTACTATGTCTATACTACTACCTACTATGATAATCTGTCTATACTACTACCTAATCTGTCTATACTTCTACCTACTATGATAATCTGTCTATACTTCTACCTACTATGCTAATCTGTCTATACTACTACCTAATCTGTCTATACTACCTACTATGCTAATCTGTCTATACTACTACCTACTATGCTAATATGTCTATACTACTACCTACTATGTATATACTACTACCTACTATGTCTATACTACTACCTACTATGTCTATACTACTACCTACTATGCTAATCTGTCTATACTACTACCTACTATGCTAATCTGTCTATACTACTACCTACTATGTTACAATATATATACTACTACCTACTATGCTAATCTGTCTATACCACTACATGCTATGCTAATCTGTCTATACTACTACCTACTATGGCTATACTACTACCTACTATGCCTATACTACTACCTACTATGCTAATCTGTCTATACTACCTACTATGCTACTATGTGCAACACTCAAATTTGTCCCTGCTAGATTGACAATACGACTGACCCTTAGCTGCCAGAGATGTACCCTTCCTACTGACTTCTTGTACACAATATGTAAGTCACTTTGGATAAAAGCTGAATGTAAATGTAGATTATCTCCATCACAGACACAGCACCCCATGTAGATTCAGTGGGATGACACACAGCTGGGTAATGACTACACATGAAACGTAACAGGGGAAATATTGTGGGGCGGCGTGGCTCAGGGGTAGAGCGGGTTGTCCAATGATCCAAGGATTGGATGGCAAACAACTTCCTTCAGTTAAATGCAGAAAAAACTGAGGTTCTTATTATAGGCTCAGAAAAAGTCACGTCAGAAGTTGCCACATGCATGGGGACCCTCTCAATAAATCTGAGGCCCAAGCTCAGAAACCTTGGTGTGATCTTTGACCAGCAGATGCGCTTTGATCACCACATTAGATCTCTGACACGTACCTGTTTTTTCCATCTACGAAATATTGCCAAACTCCGATCTGTTGTGTCCCAGGTAGAGCTGGAAATGATTATTCATGCTTTTGTTTCATCTTGCCTGGACTATTGTCACTCCCTTTTCACTTGCCTTGATGCATCCACTTTGGGCCGGCTACAAATGGTCCAAAACGCAGCTGTTGACTAGGTCCAGAAAATATTGCCACATCACTCCCATCTTAGTTTCCCTTCACTGGCTCCCCATCAAATTCAGAATTCACTTTAAGGTTCTGGTCATCACCTATAGAGCACTCCTTGGTCAGGCACCTGCCTACATCTGTGACCCACTGCGTCCATACACCACGAACAGATCGCTCAGGTCGTCTGATCAGGGCTTGCTGGCTGTCCCCCTGTCTAGATTGAAGAAAAAAGGGGACGAGCTTTCGAAACCGTGGCCCCCAGGTTGTGGAATGCTCTGCCCTTGGACCTTAGATCTGTGGTCTCTGTAAACACTTTTAAAAAGCAGCTAAAGACTGTGCTGTTTAAACAGGCGTTTGGCGAATTATGCTCTATGTAAATATTTTATGTCTTTTTATCTGTTTTGTCTTTTCCTGATCTTTCACGTTTTTAATTATTTTCTTTTACCATGCTGCAATCTTTTGCATTTTATTGATGTTTTTACTATGTGAAGCACTTTGTGACCCTGGTCTGTGAATGGTGCTATATAAAAAAACTTTACTTACTTACTTACTTACTTACTTACTTACTTACTTACTTACTTACTTACTTACTTACTTACTTACTTACTTACTTACTTACTACCTACTATGTCTATACTACTACCTACTATGCTAATCTGTCTATACTACTACCTACTATGCTAATCTGTCTATACTACTACCTACTATGCTAATCTGTCTATACTACTACCTACTATGCTAATCTGTCTATACTACTACCTACTATGTTACTATGTCTATACTACTACCTACTATGTCTATACTACTACCTACTATGTTACTATGTCTATACTACTACCTACTATGTCTATACTACTACCTACTATGCTAATCTGTCTATACTACTACCTACTATGTCTATACTACTACCTACTATGTTACTATGTCTATACTACTACCTACTATGTCTATACTACTACCTACTATGCTAATCTGTCTATACTACTACCTACTATGCCTATACTACTACCTACTATGTCTATACTACTACCTACTATGCCTATAATACTACCTACTATGCATATAATACTACCTACTATGCTAATCTGTCTATACTACTACCTACTATACTACTGTGTCTATACTACTACCTACTATGCTAATATGTCTATACTACTACCTACTATGTCTATAATACTACCTACTATGCTAATCTGTCTATACTACTACCTACTATACTACTGTGTCTATACTACTACCTACTATGCTAATATGTCTATACTACTACCTACTATGTCTATACTACTACCTACTATGCTAATCTGTCTATACTACTACCTACTATGCTAATCTGTCTATACTACTACCTACTATGCTAATCTGTCTATACTACTACCTACTATGTCTATACTACTACCTACTATGTCTATACTACTACCTACTATGATTATCTGTATATACTACTACCTACTATGTCTATACTAATACCTACTATGTCTATACTACTACCTACTATGATAATCTGTCTATACTACTACCTAATCTGTCTATACTTCTACCTACTATGCTAATCTGTCTATACTACTACATAATCTGTCTATACTACTACCTACTATGCTAATCTGTCTATACTACTACCTACTATGCTAATATGTATATACTACTACCTACTATGTATATACTACTACCTACTATGTCTATACTACTACCTACTATGTCTATACTACTACCTACTATGCTAATCTGTCTATACTACTACCTACTATGTTACAATATCTATACTACTACCTACTATGCTAATCTGTCTATACCACTACATGCTATGCTAATCTGTCTATACTACTACCTACTATGTCTATACTAATACCTACTATGCCTATACTACTACCTACTATGCTAATCTGTCTATACTACCTACTATGCTACTATGTGCAACACTCAAATTTGTCCCTGCTAGATTGACAATACGACTGACCCTTAGCTGCCAGAGATGTACCCTTCCTACTGACTTCTTGTACACAATATGTAAGTCACTTTGGATAAAAGCTGAATGTAAATGTAGATTATCTCCATCACAGACACAGCACCCCATGTAGATTCAGTGGGATGACACACAGCTGGGTAATGACTACACATGAAACGTAACAGGGGAAATATTGTGGGGCGGCGTGGCTCAGGGGTAGAGCGGGTTGTCCAATGATCCAAGGGTTGGTGGTTCGAATCCCGCTCAAGCCCATGTCCATCCCACTGCCGTTGTGTCCTTGGGCAAGACACTTAACCTACTTGCCTCGTATGAATGTGTATGCATGTGAATGAATGTTGGTGGTGGTCGGAGGGACCGTAGGCGTTGATTATTCGCCACGCTTCCGTGAGTCTGCCTCAGGGCAGCTCTGGCTGCAATTGTAGCTTACCACCACCGGTATGACTGTGTATGAACGAATAATCGACTCTGTGAGGCGCTCTGGGTCAGTGAAGAGCGCTATATAAATCCAAGTCATTATTATTATTATTAAATATACAGAAACATGACAACACCAAACAGCACATAGATACAGACACAAGGAGACACAACTAAACTAGACAATGGGACACAGTAAGGACAACAGATGAACACACAACAGGTTGGTGATGACAGACAAGACATTCATAAATAAAAGACAACAAAGGTGAACGCACTGAACTAGTCCCCCTGGTGGTTGAGGGACGTAGTTCAGGCGTGGGAATTGTCCATGGACAGATGAGGGATGTGGGAATTGTCCATGGACAGATGAGGGTTGTGGGAATTGTCCATGGACAGATGAGGGATGTGGGAATTG
>NC_140165.1:268918037-268948345 GCF_963971535.1 Notolepis coatsorum
TCCAGACAGGAACAGATCAGCACCAGCTACAGTAGTTAACTCCAGACAGGAACAGATCAGCACCAGCTACAGTAGTTACCTCCAGACAGGAACAGATCAGCACCAGCTACAGTAGTTCAAGTTCAAGTTCTTTAATAGTTGTCATACAGAAGTACAGAATACTTTCATACAAAATGCTTCTTACTGTTACGCTCCAGAGACTGTGCTAGACAAGATAGTATCAAATAACATAATAACATAATATAGCATGAATTTAGAAGAAGAGAATGAGGTCACAGTGTTCGGTATAGACATATGTACAATGTGCTGAGTTACCATATAATATACAATACACAATACTATGCAGTGTACTAATGTACAGTACTATCTAGTGCAAAGCAGAAATGGGATGAGGTACAATTTTAGGTACAATTTACAGTAAGGTGTACGAGTTGTAGTGCAATCCTTCATCCATAAATATAAAGTGTGGGAAGTGGGTGCTACAGTGTGTTTGTTTAAAGTGGGTGTGTGCTATAAAGTGTGTGGAGTGGGTGCTACAGTGTGTTTGTTTAAAGTGAGTGTGTGCGTGTGGATGTGTGTGCTATGTGCGTTTGGTGGTTGTTGTTGTGTAGTGTTCATTCATTGTTCGTTTAGCAGCCTGATGGCCTGGGGATAGAAGCTACTTCTGAGTCTTTCTGTGCTCGCCTTGAGACTCCGGTATCGCTTGCCTGACCGCAGCAGTTCAAAGAGGCAGTTGTTCGGGTGACTGGAGTCTTTAATGATTCTCTTAGCCTTGCCCTTGCAACGCTTGTAGTAAATGTTCTGGAGGGTGGGGAGCCCCCCTCCAATTGTGCGTTCGGCTGCACGTGTCACTCTTTGTAGTCTGCTTCGGTCTTTTGCAGTGCTATTCCCAAACCAGGAGGTGATGTTGCCGGTCAAGATGCTCTCTATTGTACATGAGTAGAAGTTCTTAAGGATCTTCTGGCTGACTTGGAACTTCCTTAGGCGCCTGAGGGAGTAGAGGCGTTGTCGTGCCTTCTTCACCACACTGTTAATGTGTGTGGTCCATGTCAAGTCCTCGGATATGTAGGCTCCGAGGTACTTGAAGCTGTTGACTCTCTCAACCGGTGCCCCGTCGATGCTGAGGGGGCTGTAGTCCTTGACCCCCGACCTCCTGAAGTCCACAATCATCTCCTTTGTTTTGCTGACGTTCAGGGAGAGGCTGTTTTCCTGGCACCATCCCGCCAGGACCTTGACCTCTTCCAGGTAGGCCCTCTCGTCGTTGGCAGAGATCAGGCCCACCACCACTGTGTCGTCAGCAAATTTGACGATTGTATTGCTACTCCGCTGAGCCACACAGTCGTGTGTGTACAGGGAGTAGAGGAGGGGACTCAGAACACAGCCCTGGGGGGCCCCTATGTTGAGGGTGATGGATGAGGAGGTGCAGTTGCCTGCTCTCACCACCTGGGGTCTGCCAGTCAGGAAGTCCAAGACCCACTGGCAGAGGTCATAGCCCAAGCCCAGGTCCCTGAGCTTGGCTATGAGTATGGAGGGGACTATGGTATTGAATGCCGAGCTGTAGTCGATGAATAGCATTCTCACATAGTTCCCCTGCCTCTTGTCCAGGTGTGATGCTGCTGTGTGCAGCACATGGGATATGGCGTCCTCCGTGGACCTGTTGGGGCGGTATGCAAATTGCAGGGGGTCCATGTTGATGGGGAGGGAGGAGCAGATGTAGCCCTTTACTAGCTTCTCGAAGCACTTCATGGCTATGGAGGTGAGAGCTACAGGGCGGTAGTCGTTGAGGCAAGCAGGCTTGGATTTTTTGGGTACAGGGATAATAGTGGACTTCTTCAGGCAGGTGGGGATGACAGCCTGTTCTAAGGACAGGTTAAATATGTCAGTGAATACTGGGGCCAGTTGGTCGGCACAGACTTTTAGGACGCGGCCGGGGATGCCGTCTGGACCTGCTGCCTTCCTGATATTCACTTTTTTAAAGGTCCGCCTCACCTCATGCTCTGTTACCCTGAACACTGCGCCTCCATCAGCAGCCGACCCCCCCCCCCCCATTGCCGAGGCTTGTGAGCTGGTGTTGTTATTACCAGCATCAAACCTCGCATAGAAGGTATTGAGGTCATTTGCTAAGGAGATGTCACTGTTCAGTGGAGTTAACAGTAGTTAACTCCAGACAGGAACAGATCAGCACCAGCTACAGTAGTTACCTCCAGACAGGAACAGATCAGCACCAGCTACAGTAGTTACCTCCAGACAGGAACAGATCAGCACCAGCTACAGTAGTTAACTCCAGACAGGAACAGATCAGCACCAGCTACAGTAGTTAACTCCAGACAGGAACAGATCAGCACCAGCTACAGTAGTTAACTCCAGACAGGAACAGATCAGCACCAGCTACAGTAGTTACCTCCAGACAGGAACAGATCAGCACCAGCTACAGTAGTTAACTCCAGACAGGAACAGATCAGCACCAGCTACAGTAGTTAACTCCAGACAGGAACAGATCAGCACCAGCTACAGTAGTTAACTCCAGACAGGAACAGATCAGCACCAGCTACAGTAGTTAACTCCAGACAGGAACAGATCAGCACCAGCTACAGTAGTTACCTCCAGACAGGAACAGATCAGCACCAGCTACAGTAGTTACCTCCAGACAGGAACAGATCAGCACCAGCTACAGTAGTTAACTCCAGACAGGAAGAGATCAGCACCAGCTACAGTAGTTACCTCCAGACAGGAACAGATCAGCACCAGCTACAGTAGTTAACTCCAGACAGGAAGAGATCAGCACCAGCTACAGTAGTTACCTCCAGACAGGAACAGATCAGCACCAGCTACAGTAGTTAACTCCAGACAGGAACAGATCAGCACCAGCTACAGTAGTTAACTCCAGACAGGAACAGATCAGCACCAGCTACAGTAGTTACCTCCAGACAGGAACACGGGAATAGAATCATGGACCCGGTGGCTGATAACACAGTGTTATAGAGAAGCATTATCCTTTTTTTATAATAGGACGGTATTAGAGATTTACGGGTATTTAAAACCCAGACGGAAATGGTTGAATGGAGCCAGTGACCCGTGTCTGTGTAGAAGATGGATGAAGAGAGAGATTCATTACAGGGACAGAGTGCTGTGGTCTGTCTCTTTAGCCCGAGACTCACCTGCTCAGGATAATATAACTCCCCAAGAAAGTAGCAAGCAAGGAAAGTAGCAACCAGCGCCATCTTATTCTTCCAATAGGGAGACTCACACATTGGTGGCCATGTGGAAAAAATAGCACTAAATGTGTCATTAGACCATATAGTAAAAGAGTATTATAGTGTTGATGTTTTAGAAGAATATAGTTTCCCCAGTTGATTGATTGATTGAGTGATTTCTTGATTGATTTGTTGGTTGGTTGATTCCTCTGTTGCTTAGTTGGTTGGTTGCTTGGTTGATTGTTTGGTTGGTTAGTTGTTTAGTTTGTTGGTTGGTTAGTTGTTTAGTTTGTTGGTTGCTTGCTTGGTTAGTTGGTTGTTTGGTTGTTTAGTCGGTTGGACAGTTGGTTGGTTGGTTGGTTGTTTGGTTGTTTAGTCGGTTGGACGGTTGTTTAGTTTGTTGGTTGCTTGCTTTGTTGGTTGGTTGTTTGGTTGTTTAGTCGGTTGGACGGTTGGTTGGTTGGTTGTTTGGTTGTTTAGTCGGTTGGACAGTTGGTTGGTTATTTGGTTGTTTAGTCGGTTAGACAGTTGGTTGGTTGTTTGGTTGTTTAGTCGGTTGGACGGTTGGTTGGTTGGTTGTTTGGTTGTTTAGTCGGTTGTTTGGTTGTTTGGTTGGTTGTTTGGTTGTTTGGTTGTTTAGTCAGTTGGACAGTTGGTTGGTTGGTTAGTTGGTTGTTTAGTCGGTTGGACAGTTGGTTGGTTGTTTGGTTGTTTAGTCCGTTGGACAGTTGGTTGGTTAGTTGGTTGTTTAGTCGGTTGGACAGTTGGTTGGTTGTTTGGTTGTTTAGTCGGTTGGACGGTTGGACGGTTGCTGGGTTGTTTGGTTGTTTAGTCGGTTGGTTGGTTCTTGACCTACTTTGAATCAACTTTGTCTCCCTCCTGTATACATTGTTTATATGGTACTGTGAGCAGCCAAACACTGCTAATGCATCGGGAAACAATTACGCGGCTTTTGTGAGAATCCTTGAGGCGTTCCCTTCTAAAGGTTACATACAAGTGATTGGTGGTCCACCAACGCTGAGTGCAACTGCTTCTGCTTAAAGTCGACAGGTTTGACCTTTGAAAGTGCATCACTTTCAACAGCGTATGATATGTTTCTACATGTTAAACCTTTTTATTCAGAAGCAACGCGTACCTACGGGGTTCAGATAAATGCAGTTCCTTCAATGCGTCACAGAGTGCAATTATAGCGTTCTCTAAAATGGAAATACTCAAGTATACGAGTACATCAACGTCGTACTTGAGTACAGTAATTAAACTCCTTTCTGCTCCTATTCAGGAGTAATTAAGGAGGTTTCAGGCTGTAAAGATGAACTCTAGATGGAGGTTTCAGGCTGTGAAGATGAACTCTAGATGGATGTTTCAGGCTGTAAAGATGAACTCTAGATGGATGTTTCAGGCTGTGAAGATGAACTCTAGGTGGAGGTTTCAGGCTGTGAAGATGAACTCTAGGTGGAGGTTTCAGGCTGTAAAGATGAACTCTAGGTGGAGGTTTCAGGCTGTAAAGATGAACTCTAGGTGGAGGTTTCAGGCTGTGAAGATGAACTCTAGGTGGATGTTTCAGGCTGTAAAGATGAACTCTAGGTGGAGGTTTCAGGCTGTGAAGATGAACTCTAGGTGGAGGTTTCAGGCTGTGAAAATGAACTCTAGGTGGAGGTTTCAGGCTGTAAATATGAACTCTAGGTGGAGGTTTCAGGATGTAAATATGAACTCTAGGTGGAGGTTTCAGGCTGTGAAGATGAACTCTAGGTGGAGGTTTCAGGCTGTAAATATGAACTCTAGGTGGAGGTTTCAGGCTGTAAATATGAACTCTAGGTGGAGGGTTCAGGCTGTGAAGATGAACTCTAGGTGGAGGTTTCAGGCTGTGAAGATGAACTCTAGGTGGATGTTTCAGGCTGTGAAGATGAACTCTAGGTGGAGGTTTCAGGCTGTGAAGATGAACTCTAGGTGGAGGTTTCAGGCTGTGAAGATGAACTATAGGTGGAGGTTTCAGGCTGTGAAGATGAACTCTAGGTGGAGGTTTCAGGCTGTGAAGATGAACTCTAGGTGGAGGTTTCAGGCTGTGAAGATGAACTCTAGGTGGAGGTTTCAGGCTGTGAAGATGAACTCTAGGTGGAGGTTTCAGGCTGTGAAGATGAACTCTAGGTGGAGGTTTCAGGCTGTGAAGATGAACTCTAGGTGGAGGTTTCAGGCTGTGAAGATGAACTCTAGGTGGAGGTTTCAGGCTGTAAAGATGAACTCTAGGTGGAGGTTTCAGGCTGTGAAGATGAACTCTAGGTGGATGTTTCAGGCTGTAAAGATGAACTCTAGATGGAGGTTTCAGGCTGTGAAGATGAACTCTAGGTGGAGGTTTCAGGCTGTGAAGATGAACTCTAGGTGGAGGTTTCAGGCTGTAAATATTAACTCTAGGTGGATGTTTCAGGCTGTGAAGATGAACTATAGGTGGAGGTTTCAGGCTGTAAATATGAACTCTAGGTGGATGTTTCAGGCTGTGAAGATGAACTCTAGGTGGAGGTTTCAGGCTGTGAAGATGAACTCTAGGTGGAGGTTTCAGGCTGTGAAGATGAACTCTAGGTGGAGGTTTCAGGCTGTAAAGATGAACTCTAGGTGGAGGTTTCAGGCTGTGAAGATGAACTCTAGGTGGATGTTTCAGGCTGTAAAGATGAACTCTAGGTGGAGGTTTCAGGCTGTGAAGATGAACTCTAGGTGGAGGTTTCAGGCTGTGAAGATGAACTCTAGGTGGAGGTTTCAGGCTGTAAATATGAACTCTAGGTGGACGTTTCAGGATGTAAATATGAACTCTAGGTGGAGGTTTCAGGCTGTGAAGATGAACTCTAGGTGGAGGTTTCAGGCTGTAAATATGAACTCTAGGTGGAGGTTTCAGGCTGTAAATATGAACTCTAGGTGGAGGTTTCAGGCTGTAAATATGAACTCTAGGTGGAGGTTTCAGGCTGTGAAGATGAACTCTAGGTGGAGGTTTCAGGCTGTGAAGATGAACTCTGGGTGGATGTTTCAGGCTGTGAAGATGAACTCTAGGTGGAGGTTTCAGGCTGTGAAGATGAACTCTAGGTGGAGGTTTCAGGCTGTGAAGATGAACTATAGGTGGAGGTTTCAGGCTGTGAAGATGAACTCTAGGTGGAGGTTTCAGGCTGTAAATATGAACTATAGGTGGAGGTTTCAGGCTGTGAAGATGAACTCTAGGTGGAGGTTTCAGGCTGTGAAGATGAACTCTAGGTGGAGGTTTCAGGCTGTGAAGATGAACTCTAGGTGGAGGTTTCAGGCTGTGAAGATGAACTCTAGGTGGAGGTTTCAGGCTGTAAATATGAACTCTAGGTGGAGGTTTCAGGCTGTGAAGATGAACTCTAGGTGGAGGTTTCAGGCTGTGAAGATGAACTCTAGGTGGAGGTTTCAGGCTGTGAAGATGAACTCTAGGTGGAGGTTTCAGGCTGAACCAGGATGAAGGAACCAAGCGGATCTGTCTGGACCAGCGCCTTGAGGAGGAGAGACAGAGGAGAGACCAGATAATGATCACTGATACAGAGGAGAGACCAGATAATGATCACTGATACAGAGGAGAGACCAGATAATGATCACTGATACAGAGGAGAGACCAGATAATGATCACTGATACAGAGGAGAGACCAGATAATGATCACTGATACAGAGGAGAGACCAGATAATGATCACTGATACAGAGGAGAGACCAGATAATGATCACTGATACAGAGGAGAGACCAGATAATGATCACTGATACAGAGGAGATACCAGATAATGATCACTGATACAGAGGAGAGACCAGATACTGATCACTGATACAGAGGAGAGACCAGATAATGATCACTGATACAGAGGAGAGACCAGATAATGATCACTGATACAGAGGAGATACCAGATAATGATCACTGATACAGAGGAGAGACCAGATACGGATCACTGATACAGAGGAGAGACCAGATAATGATCACTGATACAGAGGAGAGACCAGATACTGATCACTGATACAGAGGAGAGACCAGATAATGATCACTGATACAGACAGAGGTGGAGAGACCAGATAATGATCACTGATACAGACAGAGGTGGAGAGACAAGCAGAAGACACAAGCAGACATGGATAGGGTGAGGATGAGCAGGAAGTAAAGAGATGTGGGGGCGGGGGCAGAAATGAGAGGGGAATGAGAAGCAGGACGAGAGTGGGGTCAGATCAGGAGGAGAGTGGGGTCAGATCAGGAGGAGAGTGGGGTCAGATCAGGAGGAGAGTGGGGGTCAGATCAGGAGGAGAGTGGGGTCAGATCAGGAGGAGAGTGGGGTCAGATCAGGAGGAGAGTGGGGTCAGATCAGGAGGAGAGTGGGGGTCAGATCAGGAGGAGAGTGGGGGTCAGATCAGGAGGAGAGTGGGGTCAGATCAGGAGGAGAGTGGGGGTCAGATCAGGAGGAGAGTGGGGGTCAGATCAGGAGGAGAGTGGGGGTCAGATCAGGAGGAGAGTGGGGTCAGATCAGGAGGAGAGTGGGGGTCAGATCAGGAGGAGAGTGGGGGTCAGATCAGGAGGAGAGTGGGGGTCAGATCAGGAGGAGAGTGGGGGTCAGATCAGGAGGAGAGTGGGGTCAGATCAGGAGGAGAGTGGGGGTCAGATCAGGAGGAGAGTGGGGTCAGATCAGGAGAGTGGGGTCAGATCAGGAGGAGAGTGGGGTCAGATCAGGAGGAGAGTGGGGTCAGATCAGGAGGAGAGTGGGGGTCAGATCAGGAGGAGAGTGGGGTCAGATCAGGAGGAGAGTGGGGTCAGATCAGGATGAGAGTGGGGGTCAGATCAGGAGGAGAGTGTGGGTCAGATCAGGAGGAGAGTGGGGGTCAGATCAGGAGAAGAGTGGGGTCAGATCAGGATGAGAGTGGGGGTCAGATCAGGAGGAGAGTGGGGGTCAGATCAGGAGGAGAGTGGGGGTCAGATCAGGAGGAGAGTGGGGGTCAGATCAGGAGGAGAGTGGGGTCAGATCAGGAGGAGAGTGGGGGTCAGATCAGGAGAGTGGGGTCAGATCAGGAGGAGAGTGGGGTCAGATCAGGAGAGTGGGGTCAGATCAGGAGGAGAGTGGGGTCAGATCAGGAGGAGAGTGGGGGTCAGATCAGGAGGAGAGTGGGGTCAGATCAGGAGGAGAGTGGGGTCAGATCAGGAGGAGAGTGGGGTCAGATCAGGAGGAGAGTGGGGTCAGATCAGGAGGAGAGTGGGGTCAGATCAGGAGGAGGGTGGGGTCAGATCAGGAGGAGAGTGGGGGTCAGATCAGGAGGAGTGTGGGGTCAGATCAGGAGGAGAGTGGGGTCAGATCAGGAGGAGAGTGGGGTCAGATCAGGAGGAGAGTGGGGTCAGATCAGGAGGAGAGTGGGGGTCAGATCAGGAGGAGAGTGGGGGTCAGATCAGGAGGAGAGTGGGGTCAGATCAGGAGGAGAGTGGGGGTCAGATCAGGAGGAGAGTGGGGGTCAGATCAGGAGGAGAGTGGGGTCAGATCAGGAGGAGAGTGGGGGTCAGATCAGGAGGAGAGTGGGGTCAGATCAGGAGGAGAGTGGGGTCAGATCAGGAGGAGAGTGGGGTCAGATCAGGAGAGTGGGGTCAGATCAGGAGGAGAGTGGGGTCAGATCAGGAGGAGAGTGGGGTCAGATCAGGAGGAGAGTGGGGTCAGATCAAGAGGATAGTGGGGTCAGATCAGGAGGAGAGTGGGGGTCAGATCAGGAGGGTGGGGTCAGATCAGGAAGAGAGTGGGGTCAGATCAGGAGAGTGGGGGTCAGATCAGGAGGGTGGGGTCAGATCAGGAGGATAGTGGGGTCAGATCAGGAGGAGAGTGGGGTCAGATCAGGAGAGTGGGGGTCAGATCAGGAGAGTGGGGTCAGATCAGGAGGATAGTGGGGTCAGGTCAGGAGGAGAGTGGGGGTCAGATCAGGAGGAGAGTGGGGTCAGATCAGGAGAGTGGGGGTCAGATCAGGAGGAGAGTGGGGTCAGATCAGGAGGGTGGGGGTCAGATCAGGAGGAGAGTGGGGTCAGATCAGGAGGAGAGTGGGGTCAGATCAGGAGGAGAGTGGGGTCAGATCAGGAGGAGAGTGGGGGTCAGATCAGGAGGGTGGGGGTCAGATCAGGAGGAGAGTGGGGTCAGATCAGGAGGGTGGGGGTCAGATCAGGAGGAGAGTGGGGTCAGATCAGGAGAGTGGGGTCAGATCAGGAGAGTGGGGTCAGATCAGGAGGGTGGGGGTCAGATCAGGAGGACTTAAGGGGTCCCCACACGGCGAGCGGTTTTAGCCAGGCGACCGATTTTTTTAGCGAGCCGACAGACAGAATTGTATCGCCTCCATTGTTATGAATGAGAGAACCAACACGGCAGGAGATTCTGAAGCGACGGGCGCGCAGCTATTTCTGTCGCCTCGCTAAAAATCGCCTCGATCCTATTTTTTGAGGCGACGGCAGGCAGGACAATGAGGAAATAACATGACTTCTACAGAAGTTCTACTGGTGTATCATTTGTACACCATTAATGTATCATTCAATACATTCATTGATCAATAACCTACGTATTATTACCATGCTACTTATGTTCATTAATATTAACGGGAACAATTTAAATAAATAACGTTAGTTTGAGAAGCTGTAGTGGCCGCTTGTCATTAACTAATAAATTAACAATGCCCCACGATGCACCTACTAGTGTTTTAATACTCGGGTAACAAGAGAAGCTGTGGATGTTGACAGAGTTTAATGTCCAGGCTGCAGCTGATGTAGTTTATAAGGTTTATTGTCCAAAGAAAATTATGGTTGAGAACAAAACAGTTTGCGTCTTCCGTGAAAAAAACACTCTCTCAGCAGCTGCATAACAATACTTGTCCAATCGTTGGTAATGAACGTATCGTAGCGATCAGGCATGCAGTAATGTCAGGAAGAATGAGGAGAGGTTGTATTCGTATATGGTGGTTTAATTCCAGCTCAATATGGGTTTTACAGGTTAATACTCTCTCATACTGCACAACACAGCTACCTGCTAACCCGCTTCACAACAACCTAACTAACGTCCGGTTCCGGCGGTCCGCCCTCCTATATCTCCCGGGGGGAAACACCCCCAGCTAAACAGAGCGACACATAGCTTATTATACCTGAGAACGGTCGCCTCTGGTGTGGGGGGCTAAGCGATTGTCATTGAGCGACAGGCGATCACATCGCCAGGCGACGTCTGTCGCCCGCCGTGTGCAGACCACTTAAGAGTCACGGTTGAGATGATCAAGGTCATCAGAGAGATGATGTGTCCATCAGAACCCACTGACTATCAGGATCAATACTTGGAGATTAAGATGGAGAGGCTTGTGACGCTAAACGGCCTGAGTAGGTGGTTCTAGAAATCAACATGGTGCCTGAATTGATGACACTGCGAGTGAAAAGACAAAGTCCTGGCTGTAGGCAGAATCAGAACAGTGGTGTGTTCACACCTGCAGTACAGTACAGCATCAGAACAGTGGTGTGTTCACACCTGCAGTACAGTACAGAATCAGAACAGTGGTGTGTTCACACCTGCAGTACAGTACAGAATCAGAACAGTGGTGCGTTCACACCTGCAGTACAGTACAGAATCAGAACAGTGGTGTGTTCACACCTGCAGTACAGCACAGAATCAGAACAGTGGTGTGTTCACACCTGCAGTACAGTACAGAATCAGAACAGTGGTGTGATCACACCTGCAGTACTGTACAGAATCAGAACAGTGGTGTGTTCACACCTGCAGTACAGTACAGAATCAGAACAGTGGTGTGTTCACACCTGCAGTACAGTACAGAATCAGAACAGGGGTGTGTTCACACCTGCAGTACAGTACAGAATCAGAACAGGGGTGTGTTCACACCTGCAGTACAGTACAGAATCAGAACAGGGGTGTGTTCACACCTGCAGTACAGCACCTGACTGCGAAGGTGTTGCCAGACTTTAGATAGTGATCAAATTATAATATGCAACGTGAGAAAACTGCTTCGCGCTGCGACGCTGCGTACTAGAGGGGCTCGCAGCTCGATAACCATTTATAGGCAGTTTGTGTTGCTATGAGTTTTAATAAAATCATGGAACATAATTAGGGATGTCCCGATCCGATCACGTGATCGGAATCGGCGTTGATCACGTGCTTTTCAGAGGATCGGGGATCGGGAAAAAATAATAATAAAAATCGGCAGACAAAAAAAGAAACATTTTATTCAACAAACATGACCATGTCCACGTCTTAAACTCATACGGAGGCCTTCGTTTTGGTTTTAAATTACATATAATATATCATCATTAATGTATTTATTGTCACACAGAGCAGAATAATTGTCCACAACAAACACATTCCCCTTTAATTTTCACCGTTGCAACAAACATTCCCTTTAATTTAGACGCTACACGCTACACGCTACACGCTCGACCACATCACAACAACAGTACAACACGTCGCTCCCGAAACACGGTTAATATCCACTGACTTGAGCAGCTAGACTTAATGTCAGAGGTTTGGAACTAAGCATTTTAAAATAGAAAGTCAAGCCAGTTGCAATGTTTGGCTGGAGGCGAAGTTTTCAGACTAACTTTTCACCTGGAGGATAACGTTACGTGACTGAGGATTATCGTCGGCGTTTCAGACCAGAATGGACCATTACGTAAGTCGAACACTGAATGTATACTAATGTGCAAACATATATTGAAACTTTTAATATTTCTCATATGAAGCAGAAGCACATTTCTCAGGGTGAATGTAATAACAAAAGCCTCCGCTCTCGCGCCCCGGACTATTATAGGCAACAGATGGGCTTGTCTCGCTCTGCCAGTTTCTGACAAAAATGCGTCAAAATTGATTACTAATGTGAAAGATCGGATCGGAAACGATCGGATCGATAGATATTTAAAATCACATGATCGGGATCGGATCGGAAGCAAAAAAAGGCGATCGGGACATCCCTAAACATAATTGTTTGTCCATGTACTGTTATTCAGCAGCAGGCTATTATGAGCAAACAAAATGTGTTAGATTGGACATTTTGATTAATTATATCAAGAGGAGTACTGAGAAATGCGGCACTACTGATCAATGAAGTTATTTCAGAACGCACTGCCTATTGACCACACCAAATGAGTGTGCAAGCAAAATACTAAATATTCGCATACACACACACACACACACCAAGCAGCCTGCTGCATGTTCATAATAATAATAATAATAATAATAATAATAATAATAATAATAATAATAATAATAATAATAATAATAATAATAATAATAATAATAATAATAATAATAATAATAATAATAATAATAATAATAATAATAATAATAATAATAATAATAATAGACTTTATTTGTATAGCACCTTTCATACAGAAACTGCAGCTCAAAGTACTTCACAACAAAAAGTGCAGACATATAAAATCACAGTTTTTCACATTAAGATCTAACATCCCAACAGGCCACCTTGTTTATGGTTTGTGTAACTGAGGGGTACAATTCCCTGACTGTATTGATAAGTATGGTATCATTAAACCACTACCGATTATGTACTTTAACTACTGGCCACACAGTACATGATATAGATATGATGAACACTTTCCCACCTGATGAAACGAAGTCCACACAAATGTATAAATCGAATATTTTATATAGCAAAGGGTATATACAACGTTCACTTAATGACATTTATGATTTGAATGCACTTGTAAGGCAAATGAGTATTCATAGGCAAATCAACATTGAATGTCCAATCTCTGGTTACGCAGGGAGCAAGTATGCAACCTGGTTCTTTAGGGAACTATAGCGATGGTACTTAAATGATTATAGCTGGATACACTAAAGGGGGGTCCCGCTGGTTGTAAGTCAGTAGGGGGGGGGGGGGTTAGGAGAGCCGCTGGCGATATCCCATCTGGCCAACGATTTCTTGGGAGAATTCAGAGTGCTGAACACGGTGCCCACAGAACCTCGGTCCACAGATGAATACAGCTGGGCCCTCTTGTAGACGGTAGCTGCCGGTCCACAACGAAGAGACGTGAGGCGACCTCACTCGGGGTAGAGCGCCGTCTCACCTGGACTCCTCTCGGGGGGGTAGTTCCAACACTCAGCAGTGTTGGCGGTTATCCATGGCATAATCAAAGCACCCAAAGCAAGTAAATAATCCAAGCCGGGTAGGGCTCGCCGTCGTCCGGGTAAAGTAATCCAATATGCAGGTCCACTCGTCCTGGCCCAGAACTCCTCGGATGAAAGCACCACACGTGGTCTGCCCAGCCTGGCTAAGACTCCAGATAACGCCAGGAACGATGGGGGTACTGCTCACTTTATAACTCTAACCGAACGATGCACCATACATAATAGACTATTATTAACTTAATAGAAATACGTCCCACTCGACGGTATAGTGCCAAACTATGACAATTCAACTATTAATCCACACGATGTCTCAATGCCTATTCTGAGGCCAAGTAGGCCATACTGCACCACACGTGGGTCGTGGGTGAGGCTTCACGTCTGTTACTAGGTTGGAGGGTAAAGGACTAATGGACTAAAAGAAAGTTCTACTTTACTTGCGCCATATATATATGCGCTGTGAACAAATAGTACCATTCGTATTTCGCCAGACGTATTCCTACGCGGAACCGGGCTTGTAACGACATGTTCGTCGGCACGATTGAACTTGAACCAAGGGGCTTGGCTGCTGGCGCCAGGTTCTTGTCCAATGAGAGAATGAAACTATTATGGGCTGTTAGTAGACTAAAGGGATATTCAGTGTATATGTACAAGGAATATACAAGGGATATCAAACGATATACAAATACTATATATCCATAAATAAATATATATATTCGGTTTAATCTGATCCTTCACAACAGCCGCCCCCTAATTAGTCCCACCTAATTAGCTAAGCAGAGACAGATTAACCGCACTGTCTACCACTCAAGGTCCGCTGTAAGGGTCAGTCAACTCACAAAGTCGTGGGGTCATGGTCGTCATCGATAGTGTCTGGGAGTCTTGGCAGTTCTATTAGCCTCGCCACGGGTCGTGTGTAAGTTCGCCCTTGGACGAGCACTTCAGCTGCTCGGACCTTGCCATCGGCACCGGTGATCACTTTGCTTACGCGGCCAGCCGGCCACATAGCTCTGGGTAGTGACTGGTCGATAATCATGACGACTGTTCCTTCTGTCAAATTGTCTCTCTCTTTTACCCACTTCTGGCGGGTCTGTAGAGACGGTAGGTAGTGGAGTAGAAAGCTGTTCCAAAACTTGTCAGCTAGTACTTGACTGTACCTCCACATTCTTCGGCCGTTCGCTTCTTCAGGCCTGTACATTGTCTGGGGTAGCGCGGGGTCCAGCCGCGCCATCAAGAGTGTGTTGGGGGTGACTGGGTCGACATCTGCTATATCACTGGAGACGTAGCCGAGGGGCTTGGAGTTCAATACTCCCTCGATCTCCGTGAGCACTGTCATTAGGACTTCTTCCGCCACAGTCTGGGCCCCAAGCACGGCGTACAGGGCTGTCTTTATAGAACGTACTTCTCGTTCCCAGGTTCCACCGAAGTGGGGTGCGTTCGGGGGATTAAACTGGAAGTCAATCTGGGATGGAGCGAGGTGGGTCTTAAGTTCTGGGCCCATAGCTTGGAAGCTCTCTCTCAGCTCTCTTTCTCCGCCTTTGAAGTTTGTCCCGTGATCAGACAACAATGTAGACGGTTTTCCTTTCCGTGATGTGAATCTTCGGAAGGCCATAAGGAATGAGTCTGTGCTCATGGTTGAAAGGAGTTCGATATGTATCGCTCTGGTGGTCATGCATTTGAATACAATACCCCACCGCTTCTCGGTTCCTCTTCCTTTCTTTATATACAACGGGCCAAAACAGTCCATGCCTGTGGAGTGGAATGGCTTGTCGCCGAGTCGGAGGCGACAGGGAGGTAGGTCAGCCATCCGGGGTATGCTGGGCTGCGCGCGCCACTTTCGGCAGTCTAGACAGGTTCGCTGGAAGCGTCGCACTGCTTCTCTTCCTTGAAGTATCCAATAGCGACGTCTGATCTCCGCGAAGACTCTCTCTGCTCCTGCGTGGTGTACATCCTCGTCGTATTTCTTTATGATCAGCTCTGTGACCTTGTGTCGGCTGTTCAAGACTATCGGGTACTTAACGTCATCCGGTAGATCGGGGGCTCTCCGCAGACGACCACCCACTCTGATGAGATTATGGGCGTCACTCTCGGGTGCCAGGTGGAGCAATCTGCTGTCTGATGGGACGGGCTTTCCTCCCTGTAGACAGTCTAGCTCATCGGGGAACGAGTCTCTCTGGGCTCGTTGTAGTAGAAGAAGTTCTGCTTCTTCGTAGTCAGCTGCTGAAATGTCAGTGGTGGACTGAATCTCTGGGTGGTGCCACAGGAATGTCTTTAGCTGCGCACTCTGTAGGGTAATGCAATCATCTATGTTGGGGTCTGTGGAGGCGACTGTGCTCAGTCCACAGAACATAGGTTTCTTGTTCTCAGCCTCCTCTTTACTCGCTTCCCGTGGGGTGGGCGTAGGCCACTCTTCTTCCGGGAGCTTGAGGAACTCTGGTCCGTCACTGTAGATGTTGCGACGGGTGAGGTCATCTAGGGACATTCCCCGGGTGATGACGTCAGCTGGGTTGTGTTTGGTGTCCACATACCGCCAGCTCGCTGCTTCTGTTAACTCTTGAATCTCGGTGACTCTGACTCCCACGAAGACCTTGTATCTGCATGAATCAGACTTGATCCATGTGAGTACTGTCGTGGAGTCTGACCACAAGATTGTTCTGTGCACCGGAATGGTGAGTTCACGTTGGATTAACGTGGCTAGATGCGCTCCTGCTAGGGCTGCGCAGAGCTCTAGACGCGGGATAGATTGTTGCTTTCGTGGGGCTATTCTTGAGCGAGCCAGGATGAAAGCAGTGTGTATCTCTCCTCCCTTCTCTTGGGCACGCAAGTAGGCCACCGATCCATAGGCTACTTCGGAGGCGTCACTGAAGACGTGTAGATCCATCTTGCATGTCTCTGGCCTCACTGTGGGTGGGAAGTAGCTGCGGCGTATATTGACGCCTGGGAGTGAGCGGAGTTCCGTCTCCCACTCTCTCCATGTGGAGGCAAGGGGTGCGGGTATTGGGTCGTCCCAGCCCTGGTCCTTGTCCCATAGTGCTCGTACAATCATCTTTGCCCTGGTGGTGTAAGGTAGAATACATCCCAACGGGTCATATTGTCTGGCGAGTGTTCTGTACACACTCCGTCTGGTGGTCGGTATCGCCGTCGACCTTCCCTGCTCCGTGGTCAGGGGTTTGTGTCTATAGTGGAGCGAGTCTGTTTTGAAGCGCCAGACTAGTCCTAGTGTCATTTCTTGGGCTTCTCCTGGGATTGTCGCCATCCAGGTATCGCTGCTGGCAGCCTTGTCCGCGGGGGAGAGGCTGCGCAATACGTGCGGGTCACTGCTGGCCCACTGCCTGAGATCAAAGCCGCCTTTGATCAGGGAGGCGTGTAGCTTGAGTATGAGAACCTCGGCTTCTTCTTGAGTCGAAACGCTTTGTAAACAGTTGTCCACGTAGAAACTGTTCTTCACACTGTGTCGGACCTCTTCATCTGCTGCTGGGTCCTCTGCGACGTGTTTCTGTAGTGCAAATGTAGCACAGCACGGGCTGCATGTGGTTCCGAAGGGCAGGACTTCCCACTGGTAGATAGCTGGGTGCTCATCTCCGATCCTCTCTCTCCATAGGAACCGCAGCAGGGGCTTGTCCTCCTCCACTAGTCTCACCTGCAGGAACATCCCTTTGATATCCCCGCTGATAGCCACCTTGTCCTGGCGGAAGCGTAGTAGCACGCCTAGTAGAGAGGGGCCGAGTGTGGGGCCGGGCAAGAGCTCTTTATTCAGATTTTGGGATCCGATCTGGTAGCTGCAGTTAAACACAATGCGATCCTTGCCGTTGTGGTGGACCTTGTGGTGCGGCACGTACCATGATTCGGTCGTCTGATCGGCCTCTTTAATGTCAATCTTTGTCACGTGTCCCGCTGTGATTAGCTTCTCAATCTCAGCGCGGTACACACTCTCTTGAGCGGGGTCTTTGGCTAGGCGCCGCTCTGTGTTCAATAGATACCGCTCCGTGGCGTCTTTCTTTGCGTGAAAGGTGGGCATTCCCTCTCGCCTCAGGAGTGGAGTTGCGTATCTCATCACTCCGCCGACTGTGACTCTCTTTGTCCCTTGCTCGAGGAGGTTTATGGCGTAAATGTCTTCTTTAGAACGAATGTCTTTCTTTTCGTTCTTAAAGGGCATTGTCTCTAGTGTCCATAGCCTCTCGACATGCTGCAGGAGAGTGGTTTCTTCTTCTGTCGCTCTGGAGTGGAGGCAGCTAGTGGCTACTGTTCGGTTGAGAGATTTAGCGAGGGGGCCTTGTAGTGTCCACCCTAGGCGGGTCTCGACTGCTGCAGGACAGCCTCGGGGTCCAGTATGGACCCGGTCTATCGGGACGATGAGGTCTGCATGGTCGGAGCCTATCAGCAGGGTCGGGGTGGCGCCGTCTATGAGCGGGATAGGTAGTTGACGCAGGTGCACATATTTATCCATCAGCTTGGCGATGGGGTAGGTGTACTGTGATAGTCCTATTTCTTGGCTGGTGAAAGCATTTGTAATCCTATACCGTCGCTCTGGCTGCCCGCTTGCTGCGATAGTGAAGGAGACATTCTCGCCCTTTATCGTCTTTAAATCTCTTCTTATTGTCCGAATCGTCATTTGGTTCTCGCTCCCCCGCAGTCCCAGCTGGGCCGCAGCGGACGCGAGCAGAAGGGTCTTCTCTGACCCGTCATCAAGGACGGCGTAAGTGTCCATGACTTTATCTTGGTAGCTCAATGTTACACGGACTACCTTTAAGAGCACTTGGGCGCCGCTGCTGCTGGCGGGGTCAATGTACATGACACTTGCCTTGGTGCTGCTCGATGGTGCAGGTGCAGGCTTTCTTCTGTTACTGTCGTGTAGTACATCTAGATGGGCTCCGTCACACCGACTGCACCTCTTCTTTAGGCGGCATTCGGCTGCCATGTGACCGCGCGCACATCGGTAACAGCGCCTGTTGGACTTTATCCATTGACTCACTTCTTCTGCATTCATCTTTGTGAACAGGTCACATTGTGACAGCCAGTGTTCCTTCTCGCAGTACGGGCACACCATCTTCCACTTCTCTTTTCTCGAGGGGGTACTGTGGTTCTTACTGCTCGGTACTGATTCTGATTGGTGCATGACAGTCACCGATCTTCTTCCATCGTTTATTCTCCTGGGTCCCTCTCTGGAGCTTGGTGTGCTCCGCACGAACGTATCCAGTCGTAAGCTGCTGACTTCTCTCGCCAGGAAGTCGGCTAGATCGAGGAGGGATGGTTCGGGACCGTTAGGATCACGGTGGTCTCTCTGCCGCCTAAAGCGCTCTTGTCTGGCGGGTGGCAGCTTCTCTAAAATCCTCTCGACGTTAGAGTTGGCGTATAGCTCGTGCACACCCTTTTCCCGTTGCGCTCCCAGCATCCCTACCAGGGACTGCACTTTTATAGACAGGTCGTCTAATGAGCGATTGTCTGTTGCTGGGGGTAGGCGGTCAATATGCCTTATCTCTTGGATTACGTAATCCCATATACGTCCATATCTCTGGTCCAGCGCTGCTAGAGCCGCGGTGTATGGGGTCGTAGAGGTGGCATAGGCTAGCGCTATATTGTGCGCTCGCGGTACTTTCAGGTGCTTCAGTAATATTGCATACTTGTGGCGTTCATCAGCGACATCCACCATCATTGTCTCTAAGCACATCCGGAGCTCCGTGTACTGTGCTCGATTCTCATAAGTGAAGTCTGGAAACGTCGGTGTGGCAATGTATGGCGCTGTGGATGGCTGATACATCGGCGAGCGTTGGGGGAGAGACCTCCTAGGCGAGTCTCCTCTTGCGCCTCTCTGTGGGCTGGTACCGGCAGGGTACCATGGCCCGCTGGTCCAGGTGCTATTCCTCGGGGCTGGTCGTGCGTCGTGCTCACCCGTGAATAGAGTCGGGGGTCTGTAGCGCAGCGCCGCGGGGGTATAGCCTGGGCTGTACTGGACCTCCTGGTCCGGTGGAGTACTGTGCTGTCGTCGGGCTTGGTTCTCCTCCTCTCCCTCTTCTTCTTCTATCAGGTCCTCTAGATCCTGTAGTCGTTTATTTAGCTTCTCCGCAGTGTATGCCGCTCCTTCCTTGTAGCTGGGTCTCGCTTGGACCGGTCTGGGAAGGGGGTCTGCGGGGGGTATAGGCTTGGTCTGTTGGTCAAGTTCAGGGTCGCTTGCTCGGTTAGGAGACGCTGCCCTTGACTGTTGTCTCGACGAGTTCCTTGAACCCCTGGCGGAGGGAGAGGGTGTTGCCTTGAGGATCAGCTGCTCCATTAGCTGCGCTTGTAGTCTGTCGCGCTCGGCTTGTAGTCTGTCGCGCTCGGCTTCGCGCTTGGTGAGATCTGCTTCTCTTTGGGCACCGGCAGCGGCGCGCTGGGCGTCGGCCCGGTCTCTTGCCATATTCTCTTCCGTCTGAAGGCGTCTCATCTCCAGGCGTATGCGCTCTTCCTCGCTCCGTTGCTGTGTCTGGAGTCGATCGCGTTCACCCTGAAGTCGATCGCGTTCACCCTGAAGTCGATCGCGTTCGGTAGAGGCTGTCAGGCTGGCGAGGAACGCCTGTGATAGCATCCTCTCCGCTTCGCTGGGGGAAGACGGTTGTAGAGGTGAGCCGCTCCTGGCTGTACTCGTTGGGGAGTCCTGGAGCTCTATTTCCTCGGCGCTCTCCTCCTCTTCTTCCGTGCAGAGTTCTCTCTCTGTAGGGTTGTCTTCCTCCCGGGGCTGGTCGGGGACTACTTCTTCGGTGTTGGCGGGGGGTAAAGGCATGTCAGCTCCCTCCTGGTCCCCACCGTGAGCTTGGTCAGTTACATTAGAACCCACTAGGGCCTCTGTGGTCGGGGTAACCTGGTCGTTAAGGTCAGACATAATTTTACTTTCTACTTTTACCGCGTTTACCGTTTGTCGAAGGCTAGGTAGTTGACTGACAGCGTAATCCTCTAAGTACTGAGGTGTCTGTCGTCTGCGCCTCGGGCGTTCTACGTTAGGAGGACCGTTTCGTGGAGTGTTCATCATAGGCCATTTCAATATTAATAACACTATATTAATATTACACTAGTTACCCTCCGGCTCGAAGGACCAATTGTAACTGAGGGGTACAATTCCCTGACTGTATTGATAAGTATGGTATCATTAAACCACTACCGATTATGTACTTTAACTACTGGCCACACAGTACATGATATAGATATGATGAACACTTTCCCACCTGATGAAACGAAGTCCACACAAATGTATGAATCGAATATTTTATATAGCAAAGGGTATATACAACGTTCACTTAATGACATTTATGATTTGAATGCACTTGTAAGGCAAATGAGTATTCGTAGGCAAATCAACATTGAATGTCCAATCTCTGGTTACGCAGGGAGCAAGTATGCAACCTGGTTCTTTAGGGAACTATAGTGATGGTACTTAAATGATTATAGCTGGATACACTAAAGGGGGGTCCCGCCGTCGTCCGGGTAAAGTAATCCAATATGCAGGTCCACTCGTCCTGGCCCAGAACTCCTCGGATGAAAGCACCACACGTGGTCTGCCCAGCCTGGCTAAGACTCCAGATAACGCCAGGAACGATGGGGGTACTGCTCACTTTATAACTCTAACCGAACGATGCACCATACATAATAGACTATTATTAACTTAATAGAAATACGTCCCACTCGACGGTATAGTGCCAAACTATGACAATTCAACTATTAATCCACACGATGTCTCAATGCCTATTCTGAGGCCAAGTAGGCCATACTGCACCACACGTGGGTCGTGGGTGAGGCTTCACATCTGTTACTAGGTTGGAGGGTAAAGGACTAATGGACTAAAAGAAAGTTCTACTTTACTTGCGCCATATATATATGCGCTGTGAACAAATAGTACCATTCGTATTTCGCCAGACGTATTCCTACGCGGAACCGGGCTTGTAACGACATGTTCGTTGGCACGATTGAACTTGAACCAAGGGGCTTGGCTGCTGGCGCCAGGTTCTTGTCCAATGAGAGAATGAAACTATTATGGGCTGTTAGTAGACTAAAGGGATATTCAGTGTATATGTACAAGGAATATACAAGGGATATCAAACGATATACAAATACTATTAAATATATATCCATAAATAAATATATATATTCGGTTTAATCTGATCCTTCACAACAGTTTGATTCAGTTTTAAATAGACAACAATAAAAAGAGTAAGTAAAATAGTGCACATAAAGTGAAGACATATAAAATCCCAGTTTTTTACAGTGCAATAAAACAGTTATGGATGACTGTTTAACAGATTAAAGTCGTCTTTACCTTCTCTGTTTGGTATCCACAGTTTAAAGATTGACAGTCTTCCCTCCTGTTTTATACACACTTTGACCCTTCGAACCTCCCACCCAGGGCAAACCTCCCTCTCAGGGCAAACCTCCCTCTCAGGGCGCAGGTCTAGGCCTGGGTCCTACACAGTTTTAAAGCCTGACAGTCTTTCTTGCTTGATACCCACACAGTTTAATATCTGACAGTTTTGAACGTTTAATAGAAAGTAATAGACAGAGTAAAATAATAGAGTGCAATAAAATTGTAGAATATTGCAACAGTGCAGTGCAATAAAATAGAATGTACAGAGTAAAATAGTGCTACATTACAGCGGAGTGTATTAGAAGGCTATGGTGAAGAGGTATGTTTTTAGCTTATTTTTGAAAATATTAAGAGATCTAGCTTCCCTAATGTCCATAAGTAGTGTGTTACATAACTTAGGTGCATAGTTTGCAAAGGCTGCATCACCAATTATCTTTAGACTGTGGCTTGGAACCTTCAATAGACTAGTAGTAGATGATCGCAATGTTCTAGGAGGCACATCGTTGACTAGAGAATTTGCAATGTAGCTTGGTCATGTTCCATTTAGTGCTTTGTATATAAGGAGGAGGACCTTGAAATCAATTCTAAATGTTACCGGAAGCCAGTGTAGGTTAGCTAATACAGGACTGATGTGGTCTCTCCTCTTGGTTCTAGTTAGTAGCCTAGCCGCCGAGTTTTGGATGAGTTGGAGTCATTCTGTGTTTTTCTTTGGGAGGCCGGTGAGGAGTGCATTACAGTAATCAAGTCGGCTTGAGATAAAGGCATGGATACATTTTTCTGTGTCTTTTTTATTTATAAACGGCCGTACCTTAGCTATGTTTCTAAGGTGGACATTTTTTGTTTTTGTCACCTTGTTGATGTGTGATTTAAAGCTTAGGTCTGAGTCTATTAAAACACCAAGACTTGTAACTTCGGGTTTGATCCAAGGAGTAAGTTGCCCCATATTGCTCTGTAACATTTCTCTTTTTGTTATACGACCGACTAGTAGGATTTCAGTTTTGCCCTCATTTAATTTTAGGAAGTTGTTCGTCATCCATTTGTTTATTGCTAAGAGACAGGCGGAAATGGAGTTAATAGCTGTGTTGGTTCAGCGGATATGTACAATTGTGTGTCATCTGCATAACTATGGAAAGATACATTGTGTTTTCTAATGATGTTTCCAAGTAGCAGCATGTATAGTGAGAATAATAATGGACCAAGGCAGCTCCGCTGTCGAACTCCGAAGTATGTGTCATGTTTCTCAGAAGAATTATCTCCAAGCCTAACATAATATTTTCTCCCTTTGATATATGTTCTGAACCAGTTTAATACATAGTCAGAAAGACCAACTAACTTTTCTAGACGATTTATTAGGATATCATGGTCGATCGTGTTAAACGCTGCACTTAGATCTAATAGGACGAGAATTGAGACTTTGTTTGCATCAGAGTTTATTCTGAGGTCACTAATTATTTTAGTAAGAGCAGTTTCAGTGCTATGGTGCGTTCTGAAGCCTGATTGAAATTCCTCCATGATGTCGTTTTATTTGAGAAAGGAGTTTATTTGTATTGAGACAATTGTTTCAAGTATCTTGCTGATGAATGGGAGGTTGGATATCGGCCTATAGTTGGTTAGTACATTACTGTCTAGTTTGGGTTTCTTTAGTAAGGGTCTTACAATGGCTGTTTTGAATGTGTCTGGGAAAATGCCTGTCAGAAGCGATGTATTTATAATATTTAGGACATGACTTTCAATACTCTCGAATATTTGCTTAAAAATGCTGTGGTTATAGGGTCAATACAGGACGTGGAGGAGTTACATTCCATGACAGTTTTGTAAAGCTCAGTTGACATTTTCCTATCATTACTTTTTCGCAGGGTTTGCTGATGGTGTCCATTTTTATATCAGGACTAATGCTCGCTTCAATTGAAGTTATTTAGTTATTGAAGAATAATGCTAGTTCTTCACATTTTGATGCAGATGACTGTGGAGGGGTGGGGGCTGTGTTGAGTAGCTGGTCGATGGCTGAGAATAATATTCTAGAGTTTCCAACATTCTCTGTGATAATCTAATTCTTTCTTGCAACTCGTATTTCTTTGTTATAGGCAGTCATGGCTTCCTTATATATATCGCAGTGGACTGAGCTTGGTTTTCCTCCATTTTCGTTCAGCAACTCTACAGATTCTCGTTGCCTGACCAACACTGCTATTATTTAACCAGATTTTGTCACTTGCCTTTTTTTTTTTTTTTTTACCTTTAACACATCCAGTGCCGTTCACGAGAATTCTCGTTTCTGTGGCCCAACGGTTCAGTGCCAGAAACAAAGACCGCCTTGCGGCCGGTTTTGCACATCCTTGGAATCTCTCTGGCTCAGCCTGTACGTCTATCTAAAAAGTCTGGTCCAGGTTCATGTACTTTGGTGGATTATGTTGGCAACAAGATCAACATCAATACTTGGAATGGCGATCAGATAATTGGAATATTCTTTTTGCAGTACATCCTAGTCAAGGTAAGTGCTATATGGTATCAATCTTGCATTGATTCGAGCATGCCTTCGTTGTGATCCGAAAGTGTTATTGTAACATTACTCCACAACATATGCCGTTGGTGACGATCGAAGCATAGAACCCCCCCCCCCCCACCCTTTCATGCATGCATTATGAAACATAATACCGATAATATAGCGTTGATTTCAGATTGATTGTTGATCCAAGCAAGGAATGACACGGTTTCTAGTGACATGCACTAAATGCTGCTTAGCTGCGTTTCCTGTGATTACACAGAATTACTCTAAATAAACTATACTCATATTCACCACGGTATAAAACGGGAATGTATGGATGAAAATAGTATCTGTTTTTTGCATCTTGACTGGAAGAAACTCAATGACAATCGACTATATTATTAGATCCATAGCTATAATATTTAATATAGTTTTAGCACTGCAAACACCGGCATGTATCCCCATTCATTAAAGCGCTGGCACACACAGCCCACAGCGACCTCTCGTGAACGGCACTGGAACAACACCATCCAGTGTATATGATAGGGTGTTGTTGAGATTTTAAACCATGCAGTATAAAGAACAGTCCAGGCTGGATGGTTCAGTTTGTCTCATGATGTTTCAGAACTTCTCTTCTGCGATGTCATCTAGTACTCTTCGCTTTACAACAGTTACCGTTTTTGTCTCTGTTAAGTTTAGGTTAGCATTGAAGAATACACTGATGGTCAGATATAGGTAATTCGATTACTGATACTTTATCAATGTTCAGCATTGTTGTCATCACTAAGTCTAGGGTGTTAGCATGTTGGTGAGTGGGTTCATTTACATTAGCTCAAAGCTGTCCAGTAGGTTGATAAGCTCAATGGCCTTGGGGTCGTTATTCTAATTTATATGAATATTCAGATCTCCATGTATGATTCATCTTTCACATCTAATGATACCGACTGAGATTAGCTCTGCCAATTCCTGCATAAATATTGATGAGATTTTGGTGGCCGGTACAAAGACATAGCAAAGACAGTTCAGCTTTGAGCTCAATAGCAAGATATTCAAATTATGTAAATTCACCCATGTCAATGTCATTACATTGCGATGTAGATCAAATAGCGGCAACCCCTCCCCCTTTCCTATTTTGTCTGACCGATTGATAATACTTATAATTATAATAATAATAATTTGGAGGGCAGGCTTATATCACCGTTGTCGCACCAGTAATGTAATTTAGCCAGGTCTCGACTAAGAACATGCATTGCAAATTATTTTCATTCATCAGCTCATTGATTAAGAAATATTTGTTGCTCAACGATCTAACATCCAGAAGGGCCATTGTCAGTGATTTTGTGATGTGGGGTGAGGCCGGCCTTGGCTGAGCTGATGGGTCTGAGGTTGCTAAGTGTTACAGTACCTGTCAGGCATTTCTTCTTGAGTCTGATAGTAGTGAGGAACAGCATGGTTTGTTATTGGAACAAACTGATAGCAATAGTTTGGGGGCAAGGTGGGCGACGAGGTGGGGGGGTGAGGTGGACGTTTTGGAGGTTGCAGTTGCGGGTTGTAGAGGAAAGATGGTAGAATAGTTATTTTTTGATGTTTTGGAGATGCCTGGCTGTAAATCAGACCAGCATTTACCATTTTGATGTGGTGTGAAAAGCAGGTGGTGGGAGATGAGGGGGAGGGGGAGGGGGGAGAGCAGGGATGAGGAGGGAGAGGGGGGAAGGGGGGTTTGGTACTTTGGTGACGACCTGGCAAGAGGGAGGGGGAGGAGAGTGATACAAGGGATGAAAGATGGGGGGGGGGGGGGGGCTGGGGGGGATGGGCGCCCTGCCTTTTAGGATTGTTGATGGGGAGGGGGGTCCCCGATCAAGATGGAGGGGGGAGGAGCAGACTGACACAGGGGGGGAAAGGAGGATGGTGATCCCCGATATATATTGTCTTGACGTCGATACAGGGGGAGCTGGGAGAGAGCTGTTAGTTCTGCTGTAATCCTGTGGATGTCCTCTGCGATCCGATCCAGTCCATCCGACCCCTAAATCAAATCAAATCAAATGTATTTGTAAGGCCCGACAACACACGTTAATGTCCCTATGGGCCGGACACGTCTTCTTTAAACAAGTCAAGAAGAAACATCACAATAAGTCAAGAACAAAACAAGAACACCATAAAGTCAATTTTTTTTTAAATAAGTGCAAAATAAAATGCAACACTCCCAGACATAGGTAGGAAAAACTCACTAAAACCTAGCAATAGAAAAAAATGCACCACATGCAATGTGGAGGAGAGAAACCTTAGAAGGGCCGTTCAAGGGGGGATCTCCCTTCTTAGATGTCGGTGATAGTAGTGTTGCAGTAAAACAGGCGAACAGTTGGTAGGCATGTACTCATATGTGTAATGAAACACAGATAAGTGCATGTGATAGAAACTGAACATTTTGAAAGATTAAAGATAGAGCTGATAGCGATAGCAACTGAACATTTTGAAAGATTAAAGATAGAGCTGATAGCGATAGCAACTGAACATTTTGAAAGATTAAAGATAGAGCTGATAGCGATAGCAACTCAACATTTTGAAAGATTAAAGATAGAGCTGATAGCGGATCTATTTGAGGCACAGAGAGGGTCGCATCCTCCCGGTCTTCATCCTGGGACGTCCAACACTCCGAGACAGCCACTCACAGGGAGGCGGAACAGGTGGGACAGGTGATCATCTTGCTGTGGATGTCCTCCGATAGCGATTCTATCGTCTTGACATCATCAGAGTTAGGTTGTGTTATTGTACTGTCTGTCTTAGAGCTTGTTGCAAGGCCGTTGTCAACGGAGTAGAATATATGTGAAGTGAACATCTTTCCTCCAGATCTTTTCAGAGAAAATCCATACAACTGTTCACGTCTCCAGAACATGTCGAAGTTTGCAATGTAATTGACATTGTGTAGCACACAAGCATTTGAGAGCCATTTGTTTAGCTGGAGAAGTCTGCTGAATCGCTCAGTCAATTTAGAGACTGTTGGCAAGGGGCCACTGATGTGCGATTCGATGTTTGTGGAATCCAGCATTTTCAGCAATTCATTAACATCATGTTTCAGCTTTTCAGACTGTCGATTTGAGATGTAATTGTCTCCTACGGATGATCATTTTATGGCTGCTGTGTTTTCAGATATGGTTATTGGAATGTGCTGTGTTATTTCACAAACAGTTCCATCAGGGTAGCACTATATCTTTGTATTTATCTTATTGTTGATATGGCCTACAGCAGAATCACCTATTATCAGCGTTGTTGGTACAATGTTTGACTGTTCGTCAGTGTGCTGCGGCCTGTTCTTTTTCTCAGGGGCCAGGGCGTTTCCTACTATTAGCTTGTTGTTCATTAGCTTCAGTGTTTTTTTAATTAGTCAGTAGCTGTGGTGCTTGTCCACTTTCTACGGCACCTCGTTTTTCCCGAGCGGCGTGGGGTTGAGGCGGGGGGTCAGGTCCCCTGATGATAATCCTGGTTCTTACAGTAGTGGTATGTATCTGTTGTCTCTTTTGTGTTAGCTGTGTGAGCATTAGCATTAGCTACATTAGCCATGTTAGCTGGTTGGCTTGTTGATAAAGGGGGCCAGCCAGTTGCTTGAGTTTATTTCTGGGCGTTCAATATTTGCTGTTTCAGTGTGCTGGCACAATAAACAGCGAACTTGAGAACAAACAAAGATAACATAAACGTGCAGCCATGCTGGCACTAGTGAACAACAAACTGGAGAACGCGGAAAACCAACAGGCAACATCAAAACACTAACACTTACTTAGAATGAAACACTGGAAACAACGTGGACAGGAACAGGGGAAACTGGAGGTATGACGCCACAACGAGGAGAGGAAGACACACACTTAAATACCAGACTAATTATGATAGGCAAGACTAAAACACAAACATTTAGCCAACTAGACACCAAGGCAATACAACAAACACAAACCAAACAGGGGAACCACATCACACAAGGGAGGAGAATGTCAACAACACACACCATGAAATTACATTAATCATCCTATGAATTACATGAATTACATGTATCAGTACAGGCAAATGGCCGTCTGCACCATCTGATGGTGCCCACTAGAGGGCACCATGAGACCACTGAAAGGAGTTAGAGAATGTCCAATGCTTCTTTTCTTATCACAGGCATGGAGATATTGTATGGATATAGAGAGAGAGACATGGCTATATTGTATGGATAGAGAGAGAGAGACATGGACAGATTGTATGGATATAGAGAGAGACATGGACAGATTGTATGGATATAGAGAGAGAGACATGGACAGATTGTATGGATTAGAGAGAGAGACATGGACAGATTGTATGGATAGAGAGAGAGAGACATGAGAGGATGAGTAGGGAGGAGGAGGGATGAGGAGAGGAGGAGGGAGGAGGAGGGAGAAGAGGAGAGGCATGATGAGAGGAGGTGGGAGGAGTAGGGAGGAGGACAGGAGGAGAAGGAGAGGAGGAGAGGAGAGGGAGAGGAGGACGAGGAGATGAGGGAGGAGAAGGAGGATATGAGGCGGAGAGGCAGAAGAGGGAGGATGAGATGAGGAGTGGAGGAAGAGGAGAAGAGTGTGAAGAGGAGGGAGGAGGAGGAGAGGAGGAGGAGGGAAGAGGGATGAGGCGGGAGGAGAGGGGAAGATGGAGGAGGAGAGGGAAATAGGGAGGAGGAGTGGAGGAAAATGAGGTGAAAAGGAAGAGGGAAAATGAGAGGAGGAGGAGATGGGGACGAGGGAGGAGGAGAGGAGAATGGATGAGGAGGTGGAGAGGGGAAGAGGAGGAAGAAGGAGGGAGGAGGAGAGGGGAGGGAGGAGGGAGGAGTAGAGTAAGAAGAGGATAGGAGGAAGAGGAGGAAATGGATTAGCAGTTGGAAGATAGAAAGGAGTGGGGCAGGAGGAGGAGGAGGAGGAGCAGGAGGAGGAGGAGGAGGAGGAGGAGGAGGGGAGGGAGGAGAGGAGGGAAAGAAGGACATGGACTCACAAAATGCACTTATGCACTCACACACTCATATACTGTACACACACATACACACATGCGTCCACACACAGTCACACACTATTAGTCTCTCTGGAGCGGGACGTCAGTGTGACTGAGCTGTCAGCCCCCCCCCCCCCCCCCCTCATCACATGACACGTTAAATTATTTAGAACCTGTGAGAGACATTATAATAAATACCACTTGATATTCAGCTTAGATCAACAGTCAGCCTCAAGACTCAGTCAAGGCTGGGGAGAGAGAGAGAGAGAGAGAGAGAGAGAGAGAGAGAGAGAGAGAGAGAGAGAGAGAGAGAGAGAGAGAGAGAGAGAGAGAGAGAGAGAGAGAGAGAGAGAGAGAGAGAGAGAGAGAGAGAGAGAGAGAGAGAGAGAGAGAGAGAGAGAGAAGAGATAGAAGTGTAAATGTCAGTCTTTAGTGTGTGTGTGTGTGTGTGTGTGTGTCTGTGTGTGTGTGTGTGTGTGTGTGTGTGTGTGTGTGTGTGTGTGTGTGTGTGTGTGTGTGTGTGTGTGTGTGTGTGTGCGTGCATGTTGGGGCTAGGTAGATTGATGGACAGTGTTTACAAACCAAAGTCTCCCTGTCACTCAACTGTCTAAACGCAGACAGCATTCCAATGTCAAGAGACACATACAGAATGAACACACGCACACACACACACACACACACACATATGCACATACACACACAGAATGAACACACACACACCAGCATGAACACATACACACAGATACACACACATACGCCAGGGGCGGAGCTAGGGGGTGGCTACCTGGGCTCAAGCCCCGGATGTATTCTGAAAAGCCCGAATCTATTAAATTTTTTTTTTTTTTTTTTTTACAATTCATCATTGTTACATGAAAATATGTTTGCACAGATTAGCAGAAGCTAATTTCCATCTGTGGTCTATCCAGCTGCTAACTGTATTTGAGTGAGTTAAGTCTTGGTGTTATGGTAGACTCAGACCTAGCTTTAAACACAATCAACAAGTTGACAAAAACTAATTCTTCCACCTTAGAAACATAGCTAAAGTACGGCCATTTATAAATCAAAAGGACGCTGAAAACAGATCCATGCCTTTATCTCAAGCCAACCGACTACTGTAATGCACTCCTTACCGGCCTCCCGATTAAATACGATGATAACTATTTTATTGCAATGCACTATTGCATTATTTATTCTATT
>NC_140165.1:268948545-268973545 GCF_963971535.1 Notolepis coatsorum
ATAGAGAGAGAGAGAGAGAGAGAGAGAGAGAGAGAGAGAGAGAGAGAGAGAGAGAGAGAGAGAGAGAGAGAGAGAGAGAGAGAGAGAGAGAGAGAGAGAGAGAGAGAGAGATAGAGAGAGAGAGAGAGAGAGAGAGAGAGAGATCAGTTAGGAGGAGAGAGATAGGAGACAGGAGAGAGAGAGCAGTTAGGAGGAGAGAGAGAGGAGACAGGAGAGAGAGAGCAGTTAGGGGGAGAGAGAGAGAGGAGACAGAAGAGAGAGCTGTTAGGAGGAGAGAGAGAGGAGACAGGAGAGAGAGCAGTTAGGAGGAGAGAGAGAGAGCAGCAGTTAGGAGGAGAGAGAGAGGAGACATGAGCGAGAGAGAGAGAGAGAGCTGTTAGGAGGAGAGAGAGAGGAGACAGGAGAGAGAGAGAGCTGTTAGGAGGAGAGAGAGAGGAGACAGGAGAGAGAGAGAGCTGTTAGGAGGAGAGAGAGAGGAGACAGGAGAGAGAGAGCAGCAGCCAGGCATAATCAATCAACTTTGATCCGACCGATCTGATCAAGACCCTGAGTCTGGTCAACCAAAGGAGCTGTTTTTGATTTTATAATATACACATCTTTTTGTATTGAAATGTTGCTTAATATGACTCTCACCCCATATCATTTTATTCAACCTATTATTTACAGTTGTACAGCCCTGGCCTATATTTTATTTCATAATTATATTATATTATATTGTGCTTAACTTAGTTCATATTTCATTTTATTTTACTCCACCTCTTTATTGTATTACTATCTGTCTGTTCATGTCTGTCCGCTAATGTCGCACCGAAAACGACTAAAGCTAATTTCTTGTATGTGAAAACTACTTGGCAATAAAGACCTTTCTGATTCTGATTCTGATTCCAGAGGCTTTAAGAACATGACTGGGATTATTGGATTGTTGGATTACTCATGTAGTGCATTTATAGACCCAGCATCAAAATAGACAGCTAGCAATTCTGTTTGATTGTGTTTTTATTATATAAGGTTTCATGTTGTCTCAGTCTGAGAGCTGTGTGGTCGTTCATAAAGTTTATTATATAAGGTTTCATGTTGTCTCAGTCTGAGAGCTGTGTGCAGTCTTACATCTTCTGCAGAAATATGGTAGCATCAGAATGTCAACTGTTCATGAATTTAGAAAATCCCTGTTGGTTATGATGTATATTTCTGACATTTTACAATATACAGTGTCAAACGGCTGGCAGGGTCCCAGGATATTGAACAGAATGAAGAAACCTGTTCTTCACAACTGAAGTAAAACTAAACATAGATTCAAATATATTACCTCTACCATGGCTACTACTGTAGTACTAATACAGGATGACTTCTACCATGGCTAATACTGTAGTACTAATACAGGATGACTTCTACCATGGCTACCTCTGTAGTACTAATACAGGATGACTTCTACCATGGCTACCTCTGTAGTACTAATACAGGATGACTTCTACCATGACCACTACTGTAGTACTAATACAGGATGACTTCTACCATGGCTACTACTGTAGTACTAATACAGGATGACTTCTACCATGGCTACTACTGTAGTACTAATACAGGATGACTTCTACCATGGCTACCACTGTAGTATTAATACAGGATGACTTCTACCATGGCTACTACTATAGTACTAATACAGGATGACTTCTACCATGGCTACTACTGTAGTATTAATACAGGATGACTTCTACCATGGCTACTACTGTAGTACTAATACAGGATGACTTCTACCATGGCTACTACTGTAGTACTAATACAGGATGACTTCTACCATGGCTACTACTGTAGTACTAATACAGGATGACTTCTACCATGGCTACCACTGTAGTATTAATACAGGATGACTTCTACCATGGCTACTACTGTAGTACTAATACAGGATGACTTCTAACATGGCTACCACTGTAGTATTAATACAGGATGACTTCTACCATGGCTACTACTGTAGTACTAATACAGGATGACTTCTACCATGGCTACTACTGTAGTACTAATACAGGATGACTTCTACCATGGCTACTACTGTAGTATTAATACAGGATGACTTCTACCATGGCTACTACTGTAGTACTAATACAGGATGACTTCTACCATGGCTACTACTGTAGTACTAATACAGGATGACTTCTACCATGACTACTACTGTAGTACTAATACAGGATGACTTCTACCATGGCTACTACTGTAGTACTAATACAGGATTACCTCTACCATGGCTACCACTGTAGTACTAATACAGGATGACTTCTACCATGGCTACCACTGTAGTACTAATACAGGATGACTTCTACCATGGCTACTACTGTAGTATTAATACAGGATGACTTCTACCATGGCTACTACTGTAGTACTAATACAGGATGACTTCTACCATGGCTACTACTGTAGTACTAATACAGGATGACTTCTACCATGGCTACCACTGTAGTACTAATACAGGATGACTTCTACATGGCTACTACTGTAGTACTAATACAGGAGGACTTCTACCATGGCTACTACTGTAGTACTAATACAGGATGACTTCTACCATGGCTACTACTGTAGTACTAATACAGGATGACTTCTACCATGGCTACTACTGTAGTACTAATACAGGATGACTTCTACCATGGCTACCACTGTAGTACTAATACAGGATGACTTCTACATGGCTACTACTGTAGTACTAATACAGGATGACTTCTACCATGGCTACCTCTGTAGTACTAATACAGGATGACTTCAACCATGGCTACTACTGTAGTACTAATACAGGATGACTTCTACCATGGCTACTACTGTAGTACTAATACAGGATGACTTCTACCATGGCTACCACTGTAGTACTAATACAGGATGACTTCTACCATGGCTACTACTGTAGTACTAATACAGGAGGACTTCTACCATGGCTACTACTGTAGTACTAATACAGGATGACTTCTACCATGACTACTACTGTAGTACTAATACAGGATGACTTCTACCATGGCTACTACTGTAGTACTAATACAGGATGACTTCTACCATGGCTACCTCTGTAGTACTAATACAGGATGACTTCTACCATGGCTACCACTGTAGTACTAATACAGGATGACTTCTACCATGGCTACTACTGTAGTACTAATACAGGATGACTTCTACCATGGCTACTACTGTAGTACTAATACAGGATGACTTCTACCATGACTACCACTGTAGTACTAATACAGGATGACTTCTACCATGGCTACCACTGTAGTACTAATACAGGCTTGACTTCTACCATGGCTACCACTGTAGTACTAATACAGGATGACATCTACCATGGCTACCACTGTAGTACTAATACAGGATGACTTCTACCATGGCTACTACTGTAGTACTAATACAGGATGACTTCTACCATGGCTACTACTGTAGTACTAATACAGGATTACTTCTACCATGGCTACCACTGTAGTACTAATACAGGATGACTTCTACCATGGCTACCACTGTAGTACTAATACAGGATGACTTCTACCATGGCTACCACTGTAGTACTAATACAGGATGACTTCTACCATGGCTACTACTGTAGTACTAATACAGGATGACTTCTACCATGGCTACTACTGTAGTACTAATGCAGGATGACTTCTACCATGGCTACTACTGTAGTACTAATACAGAATATTTGATTTGATCTTTATTTGTAATTACAAACACATCATAAAAAAACTAATTATCATGACCAATTTGTATTCCTGAGGATATCACCTAAAAGAGTTGCAGTCCCCTGTCTTCTAGCCCTGTAATCTGATTTCCTGCCCTGTGGCTGCTGAGCCATTTGCTCTTCCCATAGTTGAGCCCTTAAAATGCTTTTGGTTTGACTTTGCTTGGTAGGCAGAGGTATGTCATTCCAAAGTACAACACCTGTGTATGAAAAGGAGCTTCTTGCTATCCTACTCCTAACTTTAGGAACACTGCAAGACATAATTCTAGCTCTGGTGTTATGATTGTGTAGCTCTCTTACCATAACCACATGACCTTTCATATATTCAGGGACCCTGTTGTTAACAGTGTTATACATGTGGTTTGGCTTGAGTTGTTTTACTCTTTTATCTACTGGAAATAGTGCTACTTCTTCTCTTTCGTTCGGTCCAATATGTGTCCTGAGAGGGGCGTTTAGCATGTATCTACACACATTGTTCTGTGCAACCTGCAGTTTATTTGTGAGCTTGTGGGAAAGACCACTATACCATGCAGAACCAGCATAATCTAAATGTTTTTACTTTTAGGTTTAGATCACGTCCGTGTGTATCGATATAGAAATGTGACTTTCTTTGAGACTTAGG
Source organism: Notolepis coatsorum (assembly GCF_963971535.1). NCBI lineage: Eukaryota > Metazoa > Chordata > Actinopteri > Aulopiformes > Paralepididae > Notolepis > Notolepis coatsorum. The sequence continues at coordinate 268,952,871 of NC_140165.1, forward strand.
ACAGGACTGTAACTGGAATTTCTTCTCCGGAGACAGACTGGACAAGAGTGATTCCTAGATATTTCTCACTTGTTTTGGACTCTATGATGTTCCCTTCACACTGTACTGTGATCGTTTTCCTTTTCCTGAGCTTAATCTTAGTTCCAAATAAAATAGACCATGTCTTTCCTAAATGCAATGAGAGTTTGTTATCTATCAGCCAGTCTATAACTAGGGTCAGTTCTCTACTGAGAGTTACCTCGATGTTGTGTGGGTCTTTTCCTGATACAAGTAAGGTGGAGTCGTCTGCATAAATCATTGTCCTACAGGATACTGCTGCTGGCATGGCATTAATATACACTAAGAATAATAAAGGACCCAAAATGGAACCCTGTGGTACTCCACAAGTAACTTCCCTGACTGTTGATAGAGCCTCTCCTACTTTGCACACCTGTTCTCTATTAGATAGGTATCATATGAACCAGTTCACCGATATTTAATTTAGTCCGATACATTTTAGTTTCATCAAGAGTATAGTGTTATCCATGGTGTCAAATGCTTTATGTAGGTCTAGCATGACCATATCTGTGTAGTTGCCTTTCTCTGACTCCATTTGTATAGGATCTAGAAGGTCTATCATACAGGTGTCTGTGGAATGAGCAGTTCTAAAACCTGATTGGTACTTGAACAGTATTTCGTTTTTGAGGAGATATTCTTCTAGTTGGTTGTGCACTAGTCTCTCAAAATGGTTTGACAAGATGTTCAGGATTGACACAGGCCTGTAGTTGCTAACCTGGCTTTTGTTGCCCTTTTTTTCTTTTTTTTTCTTTTTACAGATGAACCACTCTAGCTGATTTCATATCTTTGGGGAACTTTCCGGTCTTTATCGATAGATTTACTATATGGATCAATATTTTTGCAGTTACAATGGCACTGTCTTTGATCAACCTAGCTGGCATTTCATCTAGTCCTGTTGCTTTAGCTGTATTCATCTTGTTGAGAATACCAATGACATCGGTCTCCATCACTTCGGCTAGCTCAAATCCATCATTTGCTGAGTTCAAACTTTGTTAAAAAGCTGGTTTGTTCCGCCCTGCGGTGCTGCCAGTATCACATAATGGAGGACGCCCCCCGCTCTGCATGGACCCATGGGGGGTTTATTAGTCACTGGCGGGCTCTGCACAGCCTCACGCTGAGAGCCTCACGCTGAGAGCGTCTTGAGAGCGTCTTGAGAGCAGAGCCAGTAACCGCCAAGTGAAATAGTAACCATTGCTATAAATGGTCTAATCTTCATGACGAGGGTGTTCCTGAGGTAACCTCTGTATGGGTAACAGTGACCCCCCCCCCCCCTCAAGCCTATTATGTGCATTATAATATTAATGCTACTCTCTCTATATATGGAGTGTGGTACAGTGAGGCTGAGACATGGCGAAGAGCCTCTAAGTGGCATGTTAGCATTTAGACAACCCATGTACTCATGAGCGTGTGCAGAGCGTGTGCACTCTGTTTTGCATTTAGTAAAGTTCCAGGCAAACAAAGTGCGCGGCACATCAGGGGAGATGAGGGGTCGCTGAGCAGCAAGGGTTTATCTACTGTTTCTGTTGTGTCACAGTGCAGTCTGTCGCAGAACTGGTTAGACTGGTATCTGTGTTGTGTCACAAGTCATGTTACTGAACTGGTTAGACTGGTATCTATGTTGTGTCACAGTCCTGTTACTGAACTGGTTAGACTGGTATCTGTGTTGTGTCACAAGCCATGTTACTGAACTGGTTAGACTGGTATCTATGTTGTGTCGCAGTCCTGTTACTGAACTGGTTAGACTGGTATCTGTGTTGTGTCACAGTCCTGTTACTGAACTGGTTAGACTGGTATCTGTGTTGTGTCACAAGCCATGTTACTGAACTGGTTAGACTGGTATCTGTGTTGTGTCACAAGCCATGTTACTGAACTGGTTAGACTGGTATCTGTGTTGTGTCACAAGCCATGTTACTGAACTGGTTATACTGGTATCTGTGTTGTGTCACAAGCCATGTTACTGAACTGGTTAGACTGGTATCTGTGTTGTGTCACAAGTCATGTTACTGAACTGGTTAGACTGGTATCTGTGTTGTGTCACAAGCCATGTTACTGAACTGGTTAGACTGGTATCTGTGTTGTGTCACAAGCCATGTTACTGAACTGGTTAGACTGGTATCTATGTTGTGTCACAAGCCATGTTACTGAACTGGTTAGACTGGTATCTGTGTTGTGTCACAAGCCATGTTACTGAACTGGTTAGACTGGTATCTATGTTGTGTCACAAGCCATGTTACTGAACTGGTTAGACTGGTATCTGTGTTGTGTCACAAGCCATGTTACTGAACTGGTTAGACTGGTATCTGTGTTGTGTCACAGTCCTGTTACTGAACTGGTTAGACTGGTATCTGTGTTGTGTCACAAGCCATGTTACTGAACTGGTTAGACTGGTATCTGTGTTGTGTCACAAGTCATGTTACTGAACTGGTTAGACTGGTATGTGTGTTGTGTCACAAGCCATGTTACTGAACTGGTTAGACTGGTATCTATGTTGTGTCACAAGCCATGATACTGAACTGGTTAGACTGGTATCTGTGATGCTGTCTGGTCTATCTGGTCTCTCTGGTCTCTCTGGATGACTGGTCTCTCTGGATGACTGGTCCCTCTGGTATCTCTGGATGACTGGTCTCTCTGGTCTCTCTGGATGACTGGTCTCTCTGGTCTCTCTGGATGACTGGTCTCGCTGGTAGATGACTGGTCTCTCTGCTCCAGGGGTGGCCAACAAGTCAGAGACTAAGAGCCACAAAAATGACTGTGGTACCACAAAGAGCCACACCATATATACCAGCGTTTCTCAACCTTTTTTTCAGTCACGGCACCCTTCATGTGTTTATAGGTCTCACCCTCTGGCCTCTGAAGTTGCTAATGTTTTTTATTTGGGCATCACAGGGTTAAAAGTACCATGTGAGACCCACGGTTGCAGAATTACAAAATCACTTTTAGCCATTTAAAAAAAAAAGTCTGTAAATGTTTATTTTAAATCTCTTAAGCACATGTACATAGTCAATGGGTCCTGTTGTTCAGCCTCACAATGCTATTGGATAGTAAATGTGTTTATAGGTCCCACCCTCTGGCCTCTGAAGTTGCTAATGTCTTTTTTATTTGGGCCTCACTGGGTTAACCTCTTAAGCCCGAGCGGTCCGCTACTGGACCGTAATCACGCCATAAATTCATCTCTACAGAATGTATGAATTAATTTTGCGTTTTCTTTTCAAATGTAGCCAAGAGTAAAGACCCTAACCCTGTCAAAACAGCTGTCAAAGTGTATATTTTCAGCATTACGTTTGTTTACAAATGTTAACTGTTATTAATGAAATATAAGATTATAGAAAGCTCAGGGCATTGAGTCGGAAACCGGCGCATATTGACGGAAGGAAGTGGCGCAGCCAAAAGTGAGTAGTTTTTTTAAGGAAGAGATCCAGGGCTTTTGATGGGCTTTCGAATTTCGAAAAACTACACTACCCAGCTCACGCCAGCCCCTGTCAATCATCTGACTTCTGGATTTACTTTTTATTTCTCTTATTTTTCTGGATTATCTCCCACAAACCTGAACGTTATTGCCCTAAAACAGAGCACACTTAGTTTCTCTACCTTTCTGTGAACGTCTAGAAAAAAACGGCGTTGCAATCTGATGAAAAATGGTGGAGAAATGTACATTATAAAAAAGTAACTGTACTTACAGTAGATTTCATTCAAGGTTTGTGAATCACACCTGGTGGGAAGATGGTGGGAAGATGATTAAACGGAAGGTTTTGTAGATACAGTACTGAATTCTGCCATCCGGTCCCATGCAATTTGAAATATTATTATAGAATATAGAATACCAGGCCTATAAATTACCTTATTATAGCCAACTTGCACATCTATGGATTGGGCCAAATCTTCTCTTTCAAATGACAGAGAATTTGGATTTAGTATCACCTGGCGTGCATGAAGAACAGCAAATGGAATTTACTGTATGTACAGTAGGTTTTTTATTCTTGCGACAGCTCCGCCATTTTGAAATTGATTTCAACACTGATGGTTGCTAAATGTTAATAATAGGGGAGACCAACTAACTACTCCAATATATGCCAATAACGTTCAGTTTTGTGGTATATAATTCCAAAAAATAAGAGAAATAACATAACATACACAAGTCAGGAAGCTAGAATCCGTTGGGTAGTGTAGTTTTTCGAAATTCCAACTCACATTGAGAGCTCTGGATGTCCTCTTCTCATGATGTCTACAATCGTCATCATTCAGCGATGGCCGCTAATAAGAAATGGCTGATCTCCGCGAAAAATACTACACATTTCAAAAACTTAACACTTTAACCTATTGGTAAACAAAGAAATTGCTGAACATATACACTATGACTGCTGTTGTGACATGGTTAGTGTTGTGAAGGGCCAGATTAAACCGAATATATATATTTATTATATATATATATTTAATTGTATTTGTATATTCTCTAATATTCCTTGATATCCCTTGTATATTCCTTGTACAATATGCATTGAATATCCATTCTAGCCTACTGAACATCCCATAATAGTCTCCATTCTACTATTGGTCGAGACCTTGGTGCCAGGCTGCCATACCCCCCAGACCCAGTTCAAACGTACCGCTCAACATGTACGAACAAGTCCTAGTTCTGCGTAGGAATCTGGCTACCGCACCACTAATGGGACTATTTGTTCATAGTGCGTATATATACTGCGCTACTAAAGTAGGACTTCCTTTTTCAGTCCAGTTTCTTACCCTCCAATAGAGTCACAGACGTAAAGCCTCCCCGCGACGCCACGTGTGGGAGTAAGGCCAAGTTCGGCCTACCATCGGTATTGAGACATCGTGTATATTAATATTTGAATAGTCATATTTGGCACTATATCGTCGAGTTGGACGTAGTCTATTAAGCTAATAATAGTCTGTTAATATATAGTGCTTCGTACGGTGAGAATACTACCGTAGTCAGCACCCCATCGTTTCGGGCAGAAAACTGGCTGCTTATCCAGGATGATTGACCCCATGTGAGATTGCACCCGAGGAGCCCCAGAGCCGACGAGCGAGTGGACCTGTATACCGGATTATTCTACCGACGACAGCCCGCCTTCCCAGGCACGGATTATGCTTTGTATACGTTGGTTATTCCATGGATAAAGACCCCCGACACTGCCGTGTGTTGGAACCCCCCCCCCCCTGGAGAGGACGCAAGGTGAGGAGACGCTCTGCAAGACGAGGTCGCTTCACGTCTCTCCTCCGTGGACCGGAGGACGCCGGCCCACAAAGAGTCCATCTGCTTTCATCTGCGGTCCAATGATCGCCGGCGCATTGAACGGCACTACAGTGGGTTCACCTGGGATACCCTTGGCCGGATGAGGCAGCCGGACTCTACCCCCCCCCCCCCCTTCCTACTCCTGTCGGCTTACAAGCGACCGGATTAACCCCCCCTAGTGTATCCAGTCTATAATCATTAAAGTATCATTGCTGTTCTTCCTTAACTATTCCAGGTCGTATATGTACCACCTGCGCCTTCAGAGATTGGACATTCTCTATTGATATACCGACGAATACTCTTGCCATAAAAGTGCATACTAATTCCCATTCATAAATGTGATTGATTTGATTAAGTGCTTGCTCTACACACCATCGCTGTGTAGAAATAAAGACCTATTTTTAATTCGTACATTTGTGTTGGATCCGTTTCATCTACGTGACAGTGTTCATCATAATATATTTATGCCGAGTACTGGGTGGCCGAATATTAAGTACAAAGGTAGTGGTAGTAAGTATCATATCTAGTAATACAGTCAGGGAATTGTACCCCTCAGTTACAGTTAGGATGTGTATTCTTGAATATGTTTGGAGAGAAAAAAAACTATAATTATGTCAGACAGTCTAGAGAGAATTATTTATGACGTGATGTTATTTGCGGTCCGTTACCGGACCGCACGGGTGGAAGAGGTTAAACTGTTTTAATGGCCATGGTATAAGAGGGGTAATGACTTGTAGGTGTGAGTTAAACTGTTTTAATCGCCATGGTATAAGAGCGATAGTGACTTGTAGATGTGAGTTAAAGTGTGTGTGTTCTTCAACTCCATGTCGGGCCTTAACTCACAGCTACAAGTTGATTATCCCTTACTTATCTTTCATGTTTATCAATGGTTGGAACACACACACACACACACACACACACACACACACACACACACACACACACACACACACACACACACACACACACACACACACACACACACACACACACACACACACACACACACACACACACACACACACACACACACACACACACACACAGTGGCGGACTGGGACCATAATTCAAATTCACCAGAATTTGACTCAGGCAGGCCAGGCCAGGCCCATACCACTACTAGTATCACTCACTCTCTGTGTTCTATTGGATTCATTACTAGTATCACTCACTCTCTGTGTTCTATTGGATTCATTACTAGTATCACTCACTCTCTGTGTTCTATTGGATTCATTACTAGTATCACTCACTCTCTGTGTTCTATTGGATTCATTACTAGTATCACTCACTCTCTGTGTTCTATTGGATTCATTACTAGTATCTCTCTCTCTCTGTGTTCTATTGGATTCATTACTAGTATCACTCACTCTCTGTGTTCTATTGGATTCATTACTAGTATCACTCACGCTCTGTGTTCTATTGGATTCATTACTAGTATCACTCACTCTCTGTGTTCTATTGGATTCATTACTAGTATCACTCTCTCTCTGTGTTCTATTGGATTCATTACTAGTATCACTCACTCTCTGTGTTCTATTGGATTCATTACTAGTATCACTCACTCTCTGTGTTCTATTGGATTCATTACTAGTATCACTCACTCTCTGTGTTCTATTGGATTCATTACTAGTATCACTCACTCTCTGTGTTCTATTGGATTCATTACTAGTATCACTCACTCTCTGTGTTCTATTGGATTCATTACTAGTATCACTCTCTCTCTGTGTTCTATTGGATTCATTACTAGTATCACTCACTCTCTGTGTTCTATTGGATTCATTACTAGTATCACTCTCTCTCTGTGTTCTATTGGATTCATTACTAGTATCACTCACTCTCTGTGTTCTATTGGATTCATTACTAGTATCACTCTATCTGTGTGTTCTATTGGATTCATTACTAGTATCACTCACTCTCTGTGTTCTATTGGATTCATTACTAGTATCACTCACTCTCTGTGTTATATTGGATTCATTACTAGTATCACTCACTATCTGTGTTCTATTGGATTCATTACTAGTATAACTCACTCTCTGTGTTCTATTGGATTCATTACTAGTATCACGCACTATCTGTGTTCTATTGGATTCATTACTAGTATCACTCACTATCTGTGTTCTATTGGATTCATTACTAGTATAACTCACTCTCTGTGTTCTATTGGATTCATTACTAGTATCACTCACTCTCTGTGTTCTATTGGATTCATTACTAGTATCACTCACTCTCTGTGTTATATTGGATTCATTACTAGTATCACTCTCTGTGTTCTATTGGATTCATTACTAGTATCACTCACTCTCTGTGTTCTATTGGATTCATTACTAGTATCACTCACTCTCTGTGTTCTATTGGATTCATTACTAGTATCACTCACTCTCTGTGTTCTATTGGATTCATTACTAGTATCACTCTATCTGTGTGTTCTATTGGATTCATTACTAGTATCACTCACTCTCTGTGTTCTATTGGATTCATTACTAGTATCGATCTCTCTTTCTGTGTTCTATTGGATTCATTACTAGTATCACTCACTATCTGTGTTCTATTGGATTCATTACTAGTATCACTCACTCTCTGTGTTCTATTGGATGTATTACTAGTATCACTCTCTCTCTGTGTTCTATTGGATTCATTACTAGTATCACTCACTCTCTGTGTTCTATTGGATTCATTACTAGTATCACTCTCTCTGTGTTCTATTGGATTCATTACTAGTATCACTCTCTCTCTGTGTTCTATTGGATTCATTACTAGCATCACTCACTATCTGTGTTCTATTGGATTCATTACTAGTATCACTCACTCTCTGTGTTCTATTGGATTCATTACTAGCATCACTCACTATCTGTGTTCTATTGGATTCATTACTAGTATCACTCTCTCTCTGTGTTCTATTGGATTCATTACTAGTATCACTCACTCTCTGTGTTCTATTGGATTCATTACTAGTATCACTCACTCTCTGTGTTCTATTGGATTCATTACTAGTATCACTCACTCTCTGTGTTCTATTGGATTCATTACTAGTATCACTCACTCTCTGTGTTCTATTGGATTCATTACTAGTATCACTCACTCTCTGTGTTCTATTGGATTCATTACTAGTATCACTCACTCTCTGTGTTCTATTGGATTCATTACTAGTATCTCTCTCTCTCTGTGTTCTATTGGATTCATTACTAGTATCACTCACTCTCTGTGTTCTATTGGATTCATTACTAGTATCACTCACGCTCTGTGTTCTATTGGATTCATTACTAGTATCACTCACTCTCTGTGTTCTATTGGATTCATTACTAGTATCACTCTCTCTCTGTGTTCTATTGGATTCATTACTAGTATCACTCACTCTCTGTGTTCTATTGGATTCATTACTAGTATCACTCACTCTCTGTGTTCTATTGGATTCATTACTAGTATCACTCACTCTCTGTGTTCTATTGGATTAATTACTAGTATCACTCACTCTCTGTGTTCTATTGGATTCATTACTAGTATCACTCACTCTCTGTGTTCTATTGGATTCATTACTAGTATCACTCTCTCTCTGTGTTCTATTGGATTCATTACTAGTATCACTCACTCTCTGTGTTCTATTGGATTCATTACTAGTATCACTCTCTCTCTGTGTTCTATTGGATTCATTACTAGTATCACTCACTCTCTGTGTTCTATTGGATTCATTACTAGTATCACTCTATCTGTGTGTTCTATTGGATTCATTACTAGTATCACTCACTCTCTGTGTTCTATTGGATTCATTACTAGTATCACTCACTCTCTGTGTTCTATTGGATTCATTACTAGTATCACTCACTATCTGTGTTCTATTGGATTCATTACTAGTATAACTCACTCTCTGTGTTCTATTGGATTCATTACTAGTATCACGCACTATCTGTGTTCTATTGGATTCATTACTAGTATCACTCACTATCTGTGTTCTATTGGATTCATTACTAGTATAACTCACTCTCTGTGTTCTATTGGATTCATTACTAGTATCACTCACTCTCTGTGTTCTATTGGATTCATTACTAGTATCACTCACTCTCTGTGTTCTATTGGATTCATTACTAGTATCACTCTCTGTGTTCTATTGGATTCATTACTAGTATCACTCACTCTCTGTGTTCTATTGGATTCATTACTAGTATCACTCACTCTCTGTGTTCTATTGGATTTATTACTAGTATCGATCTCTCTTTCTGTGTTCTATTGGATTCATTACTAGTATCACTCACTATCTGTGTTCTATTGGATTCATTACTAGTATCACTCACTCTCTGTGTTCTATTGGATGTATTACTAGTATCACTCTCTCTCTGTGTTCTATTGGATTCATTACTAGTATCACTCACTCTCTGTGTTCTATTGGATTCATTACTAGTATCACTCTCTCTGTGTTCTATTGGATTCATTACTAGTATCACTCTCTCTCTGTGTTCTATTGGATTCATTACTAGTATCACTCACTATCTGTGTTCTATTGGATTCATTACTAGTATCACTCACTCTCTGTGTTCTATTGGATTCATTACTAGCATCACTCACTCTCTGTGTTCTATTGGATTCATTACTAGTATCACTCACTCTCTGTGTTCTATTGGATTAATTACTAGTATCACTCTCTCTGTGTTCTATTGGATTCATTACTAGTATCACTCACTCTCTGTGTTCTATTGGATTCATTACTAGTATCACTCTATCTGTGTGTTCTATTGGATTCATTACTAGTATCACTCTCTCTCTGTGTTCTATTGGATTCATTACTAGCATCACTCACTATCTGTGTTCTATTGGATTCATTACTAGTATCACTCTATCTGTGTGTTCTATTGGATTCATTACTAGTATCACTCTCTCTCTGTGTTCTATTGGATTCATTACTAGCATCACTCACTATCTGTGTTCTATTGGATTCATTACTAGCATCACTCACTATCTGTGTTCTATTGGATTCATTACTAGTATCACTCACTCTCTGTGTTCTATTGGATTCATTACTAGCATCACTCACTATCTGTGTTCTATTGGATTCATTACTAGTATCACTCTCTCTCTGTGTTCTATTGGATTCATTACTAGTATCACTCACTCTCTGTGTTCTATTGGATTCATTACTAGTATCACTCACTATCTGTGTTCTATTGGATTCATTACTAGTATCACTCACTCTCTGTGTTCTATTGGATTCATTACTAGCATCACTCACTTTCTGTGTTCTATTGGATTCAAGCATCACTCACTCTCTGTGTTCTATTGGATTCATTACTAGTATCACTCACTCTCTCTGTTCTATTGGATTCATTACTAGTATCACTCACTCTCTGTGTTCTATTGGATTCATTACTAGTATCACTCACTCTCTGTGTTCTATTGGATTCATTACTAGTATCACTCACTCTCTGTGTTCTATTGGATTCATTACTAGTATCACTCACTATCTGTGTTCTATTGGATTCATTACTAGTATCACTCACTATCTGTGTTCTATTGGATTCATTACTAGTATCACTCACTCTCTGTGATCTATTGGATTCATTACTAGTATCACTCTCTCTCTGTGTTCTATTGGATTCATTACTAGTATCACTCACTCTCTGTGTTCTATTGGATTCATTACTAGTATCACTCACTCTCTGTGTTCTATTGGATTCATTACTAGTATCACTCACTCTCTGTGTTCTATTGGATTCATTACTAGTATCACTCACTCTCTGTGTTCTATTGGATTCATTACTAGTATCACTCTCTCTCTGTGTTCTATTGGATTCATTACTAGTATCACTCACTCTCTGTGTTCTATTGTATTCATTACTAGTATCACTCTCTCTCTGTGTTCTATTGGATTCATTACTAGTATAACTCACTCTCTGTGTTCTATTGGATTCATTACTAGTATCACTCTCTATCTGTGTTCTATTGGATTCATTACTAGTATCACTCTCTCTCTGTGTTCTATTGGATTCATTACTAGTATCACTCTCTCTCTGTGTTCTATTGGATTCATTACTAGTATCACTCTCTCTCTGTGTTCTATTGGATTCATTACTAGTATCACTCTCTCTCTGTGTTCTATTGGATTCATTACTAGTATCACTCACTCTGTGTTCTATTGGATTCATTACTATTATCACTCTCTCTGTGTTCTATTGGATTCATTACTAGTATCACTCACTCTCTGTGTTCTATTGGATTCATTACTATTATCACTCTCTCTGTGTTCTATTGGATTCATTACTAGTATCACTCACTCTCTGTGTTCTATTGGATTCATTACTAGTATCACTCACTCTCTGTGTTCTATTGGATTCATTACTAGTATCACTCACTCTCTGTGTTCTATTGGATTCATTACTAGTATCACTCACTCTCTGTGTTCTATTGGATTAATTACTAGTATCACTCTCTCTCTCTGTGTTCTATTGGATTAATTACTAGTATCACTCACTCTCTGTGTTCTATTGGATTCATTACTAGTATCACTCTCTCTCTCTGTGTTCTATTGGATTCATTACTAGTATCACTCTCTCTGTGTTCTATTGGATTCATTACTAGTATCACTCACTCTCTGTGTTCTATTGGATTCATTCCTAGTATCACTCACTCTCTGTGTTCTATTGGATTCATTACTAGTATCACTCACTATCTGTGTTCTATTGGATTCATTACTAGTATCACTCACTCTCTGTGTTCTATTGGATTCATTACTAGTATCACTCACTCTCTGTGTTCTATTGGATTCATTACTAGTATCACTCTCTCTCTGTGTTCTATTGGATTCATTACTAGCATCACTCACTCTCTGTGTTCTATTGGATTCATTACTAGTATCACTCACTATCTGTGTTCTATTGGATTCATTACTAGTATCACTCACTCTCTGTGTTCTATTGGATTCATTACTAGTATCACTCACTCTCTGTGTTCTATTGGATTCATTACTAGTATCACTCACTATCTGTGTTCTATTGGATTCATTACTAGTATCACTCACTCTCTGTGTTCTATTGGATTCATTACTAGTATCACTCTCTCTCTGTGTTCTATTGGATTCATTACTAGCATCACTCTCTCTCTGTGTTCTATTGGATTCATTACTAGTATCACTCACTCTCTGCGCTGCTGCAGTCAGTTCAACATAATGACGCGTTCCTTACATCTCCGCGGCTTCAATCTCAGCCTCCAAATCATCCGTCAGAGTTATAGCTGTTCTATTTCAGAGTCAGCTTCCAACAAACTGTCTTCTTTAACTCCCAGTACATCCAATGAAGTGCTCAAGTGATCAACATTCCAGTTTCCATGTCAATTTCAATGTCCATCTGATCCAAAACGCTCATATCTCCCGGGTTTCGGCAGTCAATCTCATCATGATTTAAATCAATAGGCTTGTTTGAGATTGGCAAGGCTAGCGCAGGCCCTCTCAGGCATGCTGCCTCGCGCTGGGTTGTGGATGACAAGTTAACTCATTCATGCCTGCTTGCCTGAACTTATATAGAGAGCACATCTCCGTGCAAATAGAAACACGTATATACTAGGGGTGGACGGTATAAACGTTATACGGTATAAACTGTATGAATTTGCGCTACGGTATAGATTTTGACTATACCTTGTGACCGGTAGAGCAACTCTAAAGTAGCAATGACGTAACCACAGTGTGGAGGGAGGGGGCTGCTAGGAGTGGAGCTAACGTTAGCTTGCTGAGGCAGGGCTCTACAGTGTGACTATTTCAGTCACATTTGACCCTAAAAATAGATATGTGCAAACTGGACAATTTATTTAGGAGCACAGAGGCTTTGCGTAGTGGGCGTGTCGACGCGCAATTGTCATTTCATAATAGACACGGAGCAGAGCGGACCTTCGATTCTAGAAGCAAACTGAGCTCAGCCCTGCGTTGCACACAGCTGTGTGACAACTTCTCTCGCGAGTTGCGCAGTTTCTATGTGTAATGTACTCTGCGACAGATCCAATGGTTTAACATGCTTTGCATCCTCGCCATTCTGGAATGCCCACGTCGCGCTAAAATCTTAAGTAATGTTAACTGTTGATGTAGCCTCAGAAAGCTAACGTTAGCTCCACTCCTAGCAGTCTCTCTCTCTCTCTCCCCCTCCCTCTCTATCTCTCTATCTCTCTGCTAACAATCCTGATTCGATTCTTGAACATATTTCATTCCAAATGAATATATTGATGGACATTAGCTATAGGTCAGCAGCTGTAACAGAATATATATTTTTTTTATCCACTTTTTCTCCCATTTTTCCATATTTTCTCCCATCCCAATTTCGTATCATCCAATTCAACCCTCCCCTGTCACGAACGCTGTTTCTTGCCTCCCACAAGCCGGCTGCAATGTGGACTAAGTCATACATAGCACAAGTCCCCTCCGGTACTTGAGGTAACAGCAGTTGCATCTTTTCACCTGCGCAGCTCGATCTCTCAGTGTCGAGGAGTAACGCGTGGCAGGCTCACGCTGCCCCCGACACTTCCTGATTCTACTGCGCAGGCGCACCAACCGACTTGTAGGAGTCGCTTGTTCACAACGTTCGATCCCCACCCTTCAGTTTTCCCTCCCCGTAATACGGCCAATGTGTATTACTGCGGACGACCAGCCAAACTGAAAAACAATGTGGAGAGCTGGATTCGAACACGCGAATCCTAGCGTCTCCACACTGGTGGCGAGTGCCTTGCCCACTACACCACCTAGCCGCGAAACAGAATATTTTTTTATTATTATTATTGTTTCAACAATGACAAAAAAAAGCCAGCGGTGGACCGACATAGCAAACGCTGTCACTGTTTACTTGTGTAACTAAGGACATGGTTCCTTTTCAAACTGTCAATAGAAAGGGCTTTAAAGACATGGTCAAAACACGATCCAAGATATGTGTTACCTGCCAGCAGACACTTGAGAAAAGGTTTTGCATTTTTCTATTGCAGTTGTTACGACCCCTGTGAGTCTAAGGGTAAAGGGCTGTAACATAACAGTTGGTTGACAGAAAAGATGGACCACGTTTGTAAACAACAATGATATTTATTGAATAGAGGCAAATGAAGCACATGTAGCTCAGGGGTGAGCCCAGGCCAAAACAACAAACAAACACCACTATACTCCAAATAAACACAATCTAATCTATGGTAAAAGAGATTACATTACCTAAACTACTCTTACCTAACCAAAACAGGAGAAAACAATGTCCAAAGGAAATGGCAGCTCACCCCATCTGTGCTTCCTGAGAAAGAGAGAAAAACACATTAATTATACAGAAACAAAAGCAGAATATATACAAAAACAAACTATAACTAACAATGCTCTCTCTGTGGCCATACACACACAAGGAAATTACTACTAAGCACCAAAGGCCAATAAACGAAATGCAATACTGTCAAAGTTACAGGTTTACCAAAAACACAACAAGCCTAGCCTCATGCCAGAGAGAGAGAGAGACTGAAGTGAGAAGCCATGTTTTAACAGGTGTGGGGTGATCCATGATTGGGTGGTGTGGATTGAGTGTTGGAGTCTGGAAAGCCATCCACCAATCACTGCTGTGTTGCAATAATGGAAGGATTGGCCTGGCAGGGACCAATGGGGAAGGGAACAATGGCTGGAGGGAGGAAACAAAATGGAGAACACACACACATGGAGACACACACTGGGGAATATATACATTGGGATGTAACACCCCCATACATAAGACAAAAACATGTTTGACACTTAACACCAACTAAACATGTTTTTCAACATCTCCGAGTTAACATGCACTCCAAAACAAAGAGCTATAAAAAAAACTAGCAGTTGGTACAACAACCACACTTGACGGCAAGAGAGACTGAGTCGACAGCAACATAAAACGAGTCCACAGCAACATAGACCGAGTAGACAGCAAAATAGAACAAGTCGACAACAATATACAATAGAACGAGTCGACAGCAACAGACAACGAGTCGACAGCAACAGAGATTTCAACTACGAGACAGAGCATCCGCCAACACATTATCAGACCCCTTCTTATGCTTTATGCTGAGGTTATAATTTTGCACTATGAGCGCCCAACGCATGAGGCGCTGATTGTAGTTGTACATCCGCGACAGAAAAACCAATGGGTTGTGGTCGGTGTATACTACCACTGGTAATACGCTCGAACCGACATACACCTCAAAATGTTGCAACGCATACAACATAGCCAAAGTCTCCTTTTCAATAGTGGAATAGTTTAGTTGATGTATGTTAAATTTCCGGGAGAAATAACAAACCGGGTGACTGACACCATCGTGATCTTCCTGTAATAACACCCCTCCAGCTCCCACCCCGCTGGCATCCACCTCCAGCTGGAACGGCAGGGAGAAATCTGGAGCAGAGAGAACAGGGGAACTGCATAAGAGAGCTTTAACACCATCAAATGCATTTTGACAATCAGCTGTCCAAATGAATGGTTTGGACGGGCTACACAGGCTAGTGAGAGAAGTGACGACAGAAGAAAAGTTCCGGCAAAAACCACGGTAATACCCAGCCATCCCAAGGAATCTACGCAATTCCCGCCTAGTAGTAGGCACTGGAAAAGTTGTGATTGCAGATATTTTTGCATCCACCGGACGCACTTGGCCTTGTCCTACCTGCTTACCAAGATAGGTAACCGTAGCCTTGCCGAACTCACACTTGGCAAGGTTAAGGGTCAGGGAGGCTCCAGCTAAGCGGTCAAAGACAGTTTGCAAGGTTGTCATGTGGTCACGCCAGTTGGTCGAATAGACAACCAGGTCATCGAGATAGGCATTACAATTTGGAACACCAGCCAGGACTAGGGTCACCAGTCGCTGGAAAGTGGCCGGGGCATTACGCATTCCAAAAGGCATTACAGTATATTGCAAAAAATTGTCAGGAGTAACAAACGCCGAGATTTCCGAGGCACGGGGGGGGTCAAAGGGACCTGCCAGTAACCCTTTAAAGGGGCTATGCGTTATAAATGTCATTTTTCAGTCTCTAGCATTGTATTATAGTAATAGGAGTTCGTATCAATGTGTTTTTGGGCCTAAATACTATATTGACGAATTCCTCAGCTACAGCCCATCCCCTGTTTGCCTCTAGTAAATCAGGTCATGTTGATTTGACGACCTGGTGCACGTCACAGGGCGCTGTTTATAGCGCACGGTGATGTGATTGGCTCTGTGGTTTTAGTAATGCCCGCCTCCATTCTTCGACAGACAGACCGGCGTTAGCTCTCGGGACTCGGGAGCGATCGCTAGCTAGTTAGCACCAGCCGGGGCCGGCGTTAGCAACCGGGGGCGTCGCGGAGCATTCAGCCTGCTGGCTACCTAGATCCACTTCAACCAGCGTCGCGGAGCATTCAGCCTGCTGGCTACACAGCTTGTCGGTGTGCTAATAGCCTCTGCAAGCTAACGGTAGCTGGCTCCAGGCTATTAGCACATCGACAAGCTGCTGGAGCTCCCGACGCTCGGCTGGTTGAAGTGGATCTAGGAATGCTCCGCGACGCTCCCGGTTGCTATCATGTGCAGGTCCTCTTCTCAGACCTGTGTACTGCACACGCATCATGCAAGCTACACATCGCTGCATGTTGATCAATGGTGGCCCACTCGGTGCATCACAGTGGGCTACTATTGTGCTAACAACAACCGCGGTGTCCGGCTTGTCGGCCGGCATGAGTGCTCGATTTAAAATGGTTCTCTCCTCTTTGTATACCTTTGTCCTCACAAGTATTCTGCCAGGGAACTTATGGATACGACAATAGTAGTAGTTATAAGGTGTTTGATCATTGTGTCGTTGTACATATTGTGTATACACCGTTAGAAGCTAACGTAGCTTAGCTTGGTAGCTATTGTGCTAACAACATACCCCGACGTCTAGCTTGTTAGCCGGCATGAATGCCCGATTTAAAATGGTTCTCTCCTCTTCGTATACCTTTTTCCTCACAATTATTCTGCCAGGGAACTTATGGACACGACAATAGTAGTAGTTATAAGGTGTTTGAGCTTGTAACGTTAGTTAGCTCATAGCTATCGTTTGAGCTTGTAACGTTAGTTAGCTCATAGCTCTCGTGTACCACGATAGCTATGAGCTAACTAACGTTACAAGCTCAAACACCTTATAACTACTACTATTGTCGTGTCCATAAGTTCCCTGGCAGAATACTTGTGAGGACAAAGGTATACAAAGAGGAGAGAACCATTTTAAATCGGGTATTCATGCCGGCTAACAAGCTAGACGTCGCAGCATGTTGTTAGCACAATAGTAGCCCACTGTGATGCACCGAGTGGGCTACTACTATTGATCAACATGCAGCGACATGTAGCTTGCATGGTGCAGTGCTTTGCCCCACAGGTCTGAGAAGAGGACCTGTGGTACCCTTGACTGAGATTTCATAATCAAAACTGTTAGATCAACCCTGAAAACTGAAAATATCTGTTGTAATAGTTCATAACATGGACTCTCAGAGTGATGGAACCTATGTTAGCTTCTAACGATGTATACACAATATGTACAACGACACAATGATTTACATTATTACAAATATGGTAACGTGGTTGTGGCTTTTACAAATAGTGGTAACATATATATATATATAGATAGACAGTACTGCTACATCTCTATATTTATGACATACCATATTTGTATGTAACCTGAAACCTAAGGGGGGACCCTGATGTAAACAAGACGAAAGTCTTTCTCTGGTCTGCATCCCCTTAACAATTGTGTGTATTGAGCTGTACTGTATTGTACCCATTCTACAATCTGTTAATAAAGTTTTCAATCAATCAATCAATCAATAAGACCTCCACCTGGATGGAATGACGGGGAGATGGGCGGAGCTATTTGGTGGGTGGCTGTCACTCAAAGTGTGGGTGGAGCCAAGCCAATAATAGCCTGCTTTCATGAGGCTGAAAAATGCTGGTTTTGAGTACAAGATTAGAAATATAAAACAATGATTATTTTTGGAATAAAAATTACACATGTGTTACATAGACTCACAGGAAGTGTGTAAAGTTGCCCAAATAGTGCTAGGAATAGCACTGCATGACACCTTTAACAAATCTAGTTTGCTAACATAGGTGGCAGATCCAAGGTTGTCAATACAATCTTCCATGCGGGGCAGTGGGAAGGAATCAGGCACGGTGACAGCATTTACCTTTCGGAAATCAGTACAAAATCTAGGAGTTCCATCCGATTTGGGAGCTAACAAGCAAGGTGAACTCCAGGGACTGCAACTTGGCTTGGCTAAACCATGTTTTAACAAATAGTCAACCTCCTGTTGCATCATGGCCCTCTTGGTGATGTTAACACGGTATGCATGTTGCTTGATAGGCACAGCATTGTTAACTTTAATATCATGGGCCAATACAGAAGTACAGGAGGGAACATCACCAAACAGAGCCATGTAGGCCTGAATCAAATTTGTGATGTCCTCTCGCTGCTCCTCAGGTAAGTGTGCTAAGTGAGTGGGCAGGTTCAATAACATCTCAGTGTTGGACAATCTAGCACCCTGATGGGCTGCATTGCGCAACTCCAAGCCATCTACATCCTCACCACTAACGTCAGGAGAGTCCGGAACTATTGGAGTTGAGGCAACAGCAGAGACGGCCAGTCCGGCTGTCTGGTCTGAGGTCTTCACCTGCACACTATCTCTGGAAAAATATGGTTTAAGCATATTGATGTGGCAAACACGAGAGTGACGTTTACGATCAGGGGTGCGAACCACATAGTCTGTATCACTTATCTTCTTGTCTATTGCATACGGTCCGGAAAAACGAGCGGAAAGAGCAGAACCAAGGATAGGTAACAGGACTAGAACCTTATCACCTGGCTGGAAAGATCGAGAAACAGCTTTCTCGTCATAGTGCCGTTTCATAGTTCTCTGGGAAGAAGAGAGCGCTTCTTTTGCGAGAGAGCACGCCTGATGCAGTCGCTCTCGAAACTGGCTAACAAAATCTAGAACATTAATGGGTGTGCTGGCACCCTTTGACATGAACCGTTCTTTAAGAACTTTCAGAGGCCCTCTAACAGTGTGCCCAAAAACGAGCTCAGCAGGACTGAAACCAAGAGACTCCTGTATGGTCTCTCGTGCAGCAAATAGAACAAGGGGGACACCCTCATCCCAATCTTTCTCTGTGTCTAAGCAATATTTACGCAGCATGGACTTTAAGGTCTGATGCCAACGTTCTAGAGCCCCTTGAGTTTCAGGGTGGTAGGCACTGGACACTATATGTCGGATACCCAGGGACTGTAACACTTGCTCAAATAACCTAGACAGGAAGTTGGTGCCTTGGTCCGTTTGTACTACCTTAGGCAGTCCAAACGTGGAGAAGAACTTCGTCAAAGCCTTAATTATTACAGGCGCTGTAATTCTGCAAAGAGGGATAGCCTCAGGGAAACGGGTGGCGGTACACATTATTGTCAACAAAAACTGATTGCCGGCTTTGGTCCTTGGCAACGGACCAACACAGTCAACTATGACATGTTCAAATGGTTCACCGACCGCTGGTATAGGACAGAGGGGAGCAGGTGGAATTACCTGGTTTGGCTTTCCGGTGATCTGACAAGTACTACAGGTACGACAGTACTGTGCTACATCGGACTTCAAACCGGGCCAAAAGAAATGTTGAAGTATTCTGTTGTATGTTTTAGTGACTCCCAAGTGTCCAGACCAAGGGTGGTCATGGGCCAAGAACAGTACATGCTGACGATAAACTGCAGGGACAACAATCTGATAAACAGTGCTCCAGTCTGGTACCTGATCTGGTAGCCCTATCTCCGATTGTGCATGTTCTGCCAGTCTAGTACCATGGGACCTCCATGTACGCATCAAAACTCCTTCATCCACAAAATAAGAATGCAACTCTCTCCTCCGTTCTGTTTCAAGAGAAGAGAAACATTTTGCAAGAGAAGGGTCAGCCTTCTGGGCAGTAATTAGCATTTCACGAGTAACGGGGTAACTTCAATGCGTCGGAACTAGTTACAGTTGTCTGTAGGGGTACCTTACTATGAGTCTGTGGTTTGTCAGCGGTATCAGAAGTTGGAGCCAGCAACTCCTCCCTGACAAAGGCTGAAGCAAAAACAGAGTCAGACAAATTAATTTCATCACCTCTCTTTTTCAATTGAGCCCGAGTGACAACACTTGCAGAAAAAACTTCAGGGAAGTTCTGTGACAAGTCATCAGGCAGAGAATCTGTGTCTGGGTGATCCAACACTTCCAGCACAGCGTTCACCTGTCCTCCAGCTAAATAATTTCCCATGCTAAAGGAAATGCCTTTAACTGGCAAGGAAGGTCTCACCCCTATTTTAAAGAAACCAGTGACCAAATCAGATTGTACATGAATACAGTGTAACGGGGCTGGCACGAAACCCATCTCA
>NC_140165.1:268978545-269001045 GCF_963971535.1 Notolepis coatsorum
TAAAACAGCTTCATGTAAAACAGTAACAACAGTGTCATGTGAAACATGTAAAGATGTTAAATAAAGCCGTCTCCTTCTCCAGGACCATCTCACTGTCCTCCATCCAGCTCAGCTGACACACTGTGTGCACATTTCATGGGGCGTAGCTCATAAACTGTAGACTGAGTGATTCATAGAGTTTGGATTATTGGTCTATTCCCCTCAAGCTGTACAGATCTGAAGGCACCTGCACAAACTCTGTCCCTTTCTTTCTTTCTTTCTTTCTTTCTTTCTTTCTTTCTTTCTTTCTTTCTTTCTTTCTTTCTTTCTTTCTTTCTTTCTTTCTTTCTTTCTTTCTTTCTTTCTTTCTTTCTTTCTTTCTTTCTTTCTTTCTTTCTTTCTTTCTTTCTTTCTTTCTTTCTTTCTTTCTTTCTTTCTTTCTTTCTTTCTTTCTTTCTTTCTTTCTTTCTTTCTTTCTTTCTTTCTTTCTTTCTTTCTGTCTCTCTCTCACACCATCACCAGAGGAGACATCCTACACCTGCTTGTATGACTAACCTCTCTCCTCTCTTCTGATTGGCAGGATGATCCCGTCCAGCAGCAACGACTTCCTGGTTCGCGACCTCGCGGCCGGCCGGTCCTACGACCTCTGCGTGCTGGCGGTGTTCGATGACCTCATCACCTCGCTGACCGCCACCCGGCCTCTGGGCTGCCTGTCGTTCACCACGGACACGGAGTTCAGCCAATGCCAGGCGCTGCACAGCCACTTCCTGGGCGGGACCATGATCATCATCATCGGGGGCATCATCGTGGCCTCGGTGCTGGTCTTCATCATCATCCTGATGATCCGCTACAAGGTCTACAGCCACCAGGGGGCGCCGATGGGCAAGGGCATGGCTGCCGCGCCAAGGCTGCAGAGCAACGGGCAAGGAGGAGGAGCAGGAGGAGGAGGAGGAGGAGGAGGAGCAGGAGGAGGGGGAGGAGGAGAGCGGCAGGTCCAAGTCCTCCCTCACTCCGCCTCCAAGATGACTGACAGCCAGGAGGACCAACCCCTGGCTTCATCCAGGGCCATGTCGCCTAGCAACACCCTCAGAGACACTGTGGCGATGGTGGAGGAGGAGGGCGGGCGGGGTCACATGATGACCAGAACTGACTCGTTGGCCAATGAGGAGCTGCTGTCGCCCACCAAGTCCCGCCTCTCCTCCAGGGTCGCCTTGGAGATGAAGAGCAGGTCGTCATCCGTCGCCAAAGAGCCCAGCGAGACAGGTAGAGAGAGAGAGAGAGAGAGAGAGAGAGAGAGAGAGAGAGAGAGAGACGTACCAGAAGAGAGAAAGTGAACATCCTGTTAAATGTTTGTGTGTGTGTGTGTGTGTGTGTGTGTGTGTGTGTGTGTGTGTGTGTGTGTGTGTGTGTGTGTGTGTGTGTGTGTGTGTGTGTGTGTGTGTGTGTGTGTGTGTGTGTGTGTGTGTGTGTGTGTGTGTGTGTGTGTGTGTGTGTGTGTGCGTGCGTGTGTGTGTGTGTGTGTGACACAGAGTCTGCAGGATATGCAGTATATCTTAGGTAAATACAGTGATGGGCAAGCTACTTGGAAAATGTAGTAAGCTACACTACAAGTTACTCTCGATTAAATATAGCTCAACTACAATGGAAGCTATCCCCAGAGAAATGTAGCAAGCTACACTACAAGAACATGGCAAAAATAGCTAGCTACATCGGCACTACTTTTTTTTTTTTTTTTTTTACTTCGTGATCAAGTTTCCACCAAACAAATAGGCAGGCAAAAAAAATGCTCAGTTTGATTGTTTATTATAAAACTGAAACAAGCCCTCGGTCTGGCTTTTTGTGTCATCCTTTTAACATGAACTTGTATTATGTACAAAATCCAGGAAGGCAAGTTTAGCTGGGTGTAGCCTCTACAAAAAAAAGAAAGAGACCATTCGGTTTGATCAGTTTTTATAGTATAGTTTGTTGATTACTTTTGATGCAGTAATGGTCTTTTTCTTTTCTATTCTATCTTTATGTATTATTTATCCCTAAACTCTGCATCTACTGAAACCTGCCCACTTTATCAACCAAAAACACACTTCTTCAATATCTGAATTGTATCTGTTTTACTTCATTTTACTAGTATTATGCTACCATGTATATACTACTACCAACTATGCTAATATGTCTATACTACTACAGTCTGTACTCAGAGTATAACACTCAAGCTTGACACTGACAAACAATACTACTTATACTTGGCTGTTGATATGTACCACTCCTGCTGACTTGTTGTACACAATTTGTAAGTTGCTTTGAATGAAAGTGTCAGCTAAATGACCAAATGTATTTAAATATGTAACTCACAAAACATTCCATGGCCCCAAAATCATGTGGGGACCCCCCCCTGGTGGTCCTGACCCACAGGTTGAGAACCACTGCTCTAGGTGATCTTTTCCCTATTTTTTTTCTTTTCTCCACCCCCATAATATTGTTCATTTTCTGCCTACAGTGAAACATCATCATGATGGCAGCTATCTGTTAGTTAAAGCTGTTGACAAAAAGTGTACTGACTTGTGTGCTGTTTGGGAACAGTTGATTTTCATCAGCTCACCTGAATGTGTTCTCAAGTTAGTGCTGGGCGTGTGGGAAGTTAAGAGCAGCATATGTTTTAGGTGTTTGTTCAGTAAAACTCATAAATGTGTCCAGATAGGGCATTGTTGTTATTGTTGACATCATCATCTTCATCAATGCCATCAGTGGAAACATCGAATCCCTCTGCCATTATTTCGTGCGGACTGGTTCATGTAATCTGTTATTGTTAAATTGCATTAATTCATTCTCATTCAGTGGTCTGCGTTTCGATTTTCACTTCCTGATGTGACTTGCGGGTTGGAGTCCCGCCCTATCCTGCCTCTGATTGGCCTACCCGTATTGTTTTGGCCTAACCATACCCAATCGTGAGTCGTCATACTCATATCTAAACCAACCAACCAACCAATCATAGTGGGTTTTCTACGGGAGTTTTTTTTTCTCCTCACAAATCTTTATAGTCTAGACTGTTTCTCCCGACAGTAGCGTGTAGCGTTTCCTCGTTGCTACGTCACTACTTCGTTCTATAAATATCTGCGCTACAGAGACCGCTACTTGGTTCAAAAGTAGCGACGCTACCATCACGCTACTGAGAATTTTAGTTAAGCTATGTAGCGTCGCTACTTGTAGCTAGCTACTGCCCATCACTGGGTGAATACCTTACATCCCACATTTGAAGATATTTGGTAGATATGAATTCCACACCTGTCTATAGACCTCTTCAGTAGAATTATGTTGCTATGGGAACAGCTGTCAGCACTGCAACAGGGATTGTCTGTTGTCCAGTTAGACGGTATGTAGCTGTTAGGGTCTGGTAGGTGTGTTGGACCCAGGTGTGTTGGACCCAGGTGTGTTGGACCCAGGTGTGTTGGTCCCAGGTGTGTTGGACCCAGGTGTGTTGGACCCAGGTGTGTTGGTCCCAGGTGTGTTGGACCCAGGTGCAGGTAGGTGTGTTGGACCCAGGTGTGTTGGACCCAGGTGTGTTGGACCCAGGTGTGTTGGTCCCAGGTGTGTTGGACCCAGGTGTGTTGGTCCCAGGTGTGTTGGACCCAGGTGTGTTGGTCCCAGGTGTGTTGGACCCAGGTGTGTTGGACCCAGGTGTGTTGGACCCAGGTGTGTTGGACCCAGGTGCAGGGAGGTGTGTTGGACCCAGGTGTGTTGGACCCAGGTGTGTTGGTCCCAGGTGTGTTGGACCCAGGTGTGTTGGACCCAGGTGTGTTGGACCCAGGTGTGTTGGACCCAGGTGTGTTGGTCCCAGGTGTGTTGGACACAGGTGTGTTGGACCCAGGTGCAGGGAGGTGTGTTGGACCCAGGTGTGTTGGACCCAGGTGTGTTGGACCCAGGTGCAGGGAGGTGTGTTGGACCCAGGTGTGTTGGACCCAGGTGTGTTGGACCCAGGTGTGTTGGACCCAGGTGTGTTGGTCCCAGGTGTGTTGGACCCAGGTGTGTTGGACCCAGGTGCAGGGAGGTGTGTTGGACCCAGGTGTGTTGGACCCAGGTGTGTTGGACCCAGGTGCAGGGAGGTGTGTTGGACCCAGGTGTGTTGGACCCAGGTGTGTTGGACCCAGGTGTGTTGGTCCCAGGTGTGTTGGACCCAGGTGTGTTGGACCCAGGTGTGTTGGACCCAGGTGTGTTGGACCCAGGTGTGTTGGTCCCAGGTGTGTTGGACCCAGGTGTGTTGGACCCAGGTGCAGGGAGGTGTGTTGGACCCAGGTGTGTTGGACCCAGGTGCAGGGAGGTGTGTTGGACCCAGGTGTGTTGGACCCAGGTGCAGGGCAGAACAGATAGACGAGAAGCAGGTGTTGATTCTCAAACAAAGGGTAATTATGTATTATCAATGTGCAGAGCGCACACGCCGACAACGACGTATAAAAGAAACGAGGAAAACCTTTGTCTCCAAAACAGGGAAAGAAAAGGGGATAATACAAGTCTCCAAAAGCACGCTGTAGTATTACACATAATCTGAGCTGTATCACAAAATGGGGAAAGCAAAGGGGAGAAACACTGTCTCCAAAACAGATAGCAAAAGAAACACGTCGGGCGACGGTGCTACATCAGCACACAGCAACGTAATACAAAACGATAAGCAACGACACGGTAATCAATAAATGAACAGCGAATGAACTTATCCTCCTACAGCTAAAACTCAAACTGCATATGATCGGTACGATCCTCAAGCATGTATGCATGAAAGGGGAGGGGGCAGGGGACGTCGTTTCTGATTATTGATTACCAATAACCGTGTTCATCTCAGTAGCCACATACGCTGATTGCCTGGTTGTGTATAATAACAAGCTCTGATCAGCATGTAATTTACGTGAAAAAGATCTTACCATGAGCCGGTTGGATCCCCCCGAGCATTTCCCAGTTATCGATCACCATCTGGTAGATCGATATGTCCATTGGGATTTATCCGTGGTTCGTCCCCAATGTGTTAATATAAAATATGAGGTTTACCACAGGTTTGAGTGACAAAATACAAATAAAAAATACAAATATTTTTTAGTTTTTTGGATGGAAGAGCCACACATTGATGGGCAAAGAGCCACATGCGGCTCGCGAGCCACGGGTTGGCCACCCCTGCGCTAGACGCTCGCAAAGTGCTGTGACTTTCCACATATATATTCCATATATATGGGGAATAACGTTCTAATTACATTTTCCTGAAGTCATTTTGAAATGTCAGAAACCGTGCCAGATAAAACGGGTACTTTTAGGAAAAATTATTGAGTGACAGCTGGAGCTCGACCGAGTGACGAGGATACATTTATTGAAAATGCCTCGGGGTCATGTGACCCCTCGTCGGCTGTGCTAGTGTACCATACACACCAGGTACCAATGAACGCAATCTGGGCAGATAGACAGGTTAATTACCATCGGGTAACGTTAGGGCTTTTAGAGAGGAGAGAAAAATCCCAAACGTTACAGTAGCTGTAGAGGAAAGTGTCTGTTGTCCAGTTAGAGACGGTCTGTAGAGGAAAGTGTCTGTTGTCCAGTTAGAGACGGTCTGTAGAGGAAAGTGTCTGTTGTCCAGTTAGAGACGGTCTGTAGAGGAAAGTGTCTGTTGTCCAGTTAGAGACGGTCTGTAGAGGAAAGTGTCTGTTGTCCAGTTAGAGACGGTCTGTAGAGGAAAGTGTCTGTTGTCCAGTTAGAGACGGTCTGTAGAGGAAAGTGTCTGTTGTCCAGTTAGAGACGGTCTGTAGCTGCAGAGGAAAGTGTCTGTTGTCCAGTTAGAGACGTTCTGTAGAGGAAAGTGTCTGTTGTCCAGTTAGATGAGGTCTGTAGAGGGAAGTGTCTGTTGTCCAGTTAGATGAGGTCTGTAGCTGCAGAGGAGGAGGTGGACGACATGCTCTCACTCGACTAATGAAGAAACTATTAGAGACATTCAACTAGTCCTGTTTCAGAATCAGAATCACTTACGCACAAACTCACACAAGATGGGCGACACAGGAAAACACACACAAAACAAAAAAAATATGTTGAGTCACAGATCAAAATTTCTTCTCAGCACTTGACCCATCTCGTCATCCTTTCCCCCAAGGGAAGGAACAGAGCCTGGTTTTCACCTGAACTAGCAGCTTTATTCAGGAACAGAGCCTGGTTTTCACCTGAACTAGCAGCTTTATTCAGGAACAGAGCCTGGTTTTCACCTGAACTAGCAGCTTTATTCAGGAACAGAGCCTGGTTTTCACCTGAACTAGCAGCTTTATTCAGGAACAGAGTCTGGTTTTCATCTGAACTAGCAGCTTTATTCAGGAACAGAGGCTGGTTTTCATCTGAACTAGCAGCTTTATTCAGGAACAGAGTCTGGTTTTCATCTGAACTAGCAGCTTTATTCAGGAACAGAGGCTGGTTTTCATCTGAACTAGCAGCTTTATTCAGGAACAGAGTCTGGTTTTCATCTGAACTAGCAGCTTTATTCAGGAACAGAGCCTGGTTTTCATCTGAACTAGCAGCTTTATTCAGGAACAGAGGCTGGTTTTCATCTGAACTAGCAGCTTTATTCAGGAACAGAGTCTGGTTTTCATCTGAACTAACAGCTTTATTCAGATACAGGGCCTGGTTTTCATCTGAACTAGCAGCTTTATTCAGGAACAGAGCCTGGTTTTCATCTGAACTAGCAGCTTTATTCAGGAACAGAGCCTGGTTTTCATCTGAACTAGCAGCTTTATTCAGGAACAGAGCCTGGTTTTCATCTGAACTAGCAGCTTTATTCAGGAACAGAGCCTGGTTTTCATCTGAACTAGCAGCTTTATTCAGGAACAGAGCCTGGTTTTCACCTGAACTAGCATGGATCGATATGTCCATTGGGATTTATCCGTGGTTCGTCCCCAATGTGTTAATATAAAATATGAGGTTTACCACAGGTTTGAGTGACAAAATACAAATAAAAAATACAAATATTTTTTAGTTTTTTGGATGGAAGAGCCACACATTGATGGGCAAAGAGCCACATGCGGCTCGCGAGCCACAGGTTGGCCACCCCTGCGCTAGACGCTCGCAAAGTGCTGTGACTTTCCACATATATATTCCATATATATGGGGAATAACGTTCTAATTACATTTTCCTGAAGTCATTTTGAAATGTCAGAAACCGTGCCAGATAAAACGGGTACTTTTAGGAAAAGTCATTGAGTGACAGCTGGAGCTCGACCGAGTGACGAGGATACATTTATTGAAAATGCCTCGGGGTCATGTGACCCCTCGTCGGCTGTGCTAGTGTACCATACACACCAGGTACCAATGAACGCAATCTGGGCAGATAGACAGGTTAATTACCATCGGGTAACGTTAGGGCTTTTAGAGAGGAGAGAAAAATCCCAAACGTTACAGTAGCTGTAGAGGAAAGTGTCTGTTGTCCAGTTAGAGACGGTCTGTAGAGGAAAGTGTCTGTTGTCCAGTTAGAGACGGTCTGTAGAGGAAAGTGTCTGTTGTCCAGTTAGAGACGGTCTGTAGAGGAAAGTGTCTGTTGTCCAGTTAGAGACGGTCTGTAGAGGAAAGTGTCTGTTGTCCAGTTAGAGACGGTCTGTAGAGGAAAGTGTCTGTTGTCCAGTTAGAGACGGTCTGTAGAGGAAAGTGTCTGTTGTCCAGTTAGAGACGGTCTGTAGAGGAAAGTGTCTGTTGTCCAGTTAGAGACGGTCTGTAGAGGAAAGTGTCTGTTGTCCAGTTAGAGACGGTCTGTAGAGGAAAGTGTCTGTTGTCCAGTTAGAGACGGTCTGTAGAGGAAAGTGTCTGTTGTCCAGTTAGAGACGGTCTGTAGAGGAAAGTGTCTGTTGTCCAGTTAGAGACGGTCTGTAGAGGAAAGTGTCTGTTGTCCAGTTAGAGACGGTCTGTAGAGGAAAGTGTCTGTTGTCCAGTTAGAGACGGTCTGTAGCTGCAGAGGAAAGTGTCTGTTGTCCAGTTAGAGACATTCTGTAGAGGAAAGTGTCTGTTGTCCAGTTAGATGAGGTCTGTAGAGGGAAGTGTCTGTTGTCCAGTTAGATGAGGTCTGTAGCTGCAGAGGAGGAGGTGGACGACATGCTCTCACTCGACTAATGAAGAAACTATTAGAGACATTCAACTAGTCCTGTTTCAGAATCAGAATCACTTACGCACAAACTCACACAAGATGGGCGACACAGGAAAACACACACAAAACAAAAAAAATATGTTGAGTCACAGATCAAAATTTCTTCTCAGCACTTGACCCATCTCGTCATCCTTTCCCCCAAGGGAAGGAACAGAGCCTGGTTTTCACCTGAACTAGCAGCTTTATTCAGGAACAGAGCCTGGTTTTCACCTGAACTAGCAGCTTTATTCAGGAACAGAGCCTGGTTTTCACCTGAACTAGCAGCTTTATTCAGGAACAGAGCCTGGTTTTCACCTGAACTAGCAGCTTTATTCAGGAACAGAGTCTGGTTTTCATCTGAACTAGCAGCTTTATTCAGGAACAGAGGCTGGTTTTCATCTGAACTAGCAGCTTTATTCAGGAACAGAGTCTGGTTTTCATCTGAACTAGCAGCTTTATTCAGGAACAGAGGCTGGTTTTCATCTGAACTAGCAGCTTTATTCAGGAACAGAGGCTGGTTTTCATCTGAACTAGCAGCTTTATTCAGGAACAGAGTCTGGTTTTCATCTGAACTAACAGCTTTATTCAGATACAGGGCCTGGTTTTCATCTGAACTAGCAGCTTTATTCAGGAACAGAGACTGGTTTTCATCTGAACTAGCAGCTTTATTCAGGAACAGAGCCTGGTTTTCATCTGAACTAGCAGCTTTATTCAGGAACAGAGCCTGGTTTTCATCTGAACTAGCAGCTTTATTCAGGAACAGAGCCTGGTTTTCATCTGAACTAGCAGCTTTATTCAGGAACAGAGCCTGGTTTTCACCTGAACTAGCAGCTTTATTCAGGAACAGAGCCTGGTTTTCATCTGAACTAGCAGCTTTATTCAGGAACAGAGGCTGGTTTTCATCTGAACTAGCAGCTTTATTCAGGAACAGAGCCTTGTTTGAATCCCCAAGACGCCCAGGGGAACGACAAGAGGGGCGAGATGCAATCAACTCCATGAATGAATGAATGAAAAACTTTACCCAACAGATTGCAGAAAGGGTACAACCCAGTACGGCAATACACACAATTAGTTAAGGGGAGGCAGACCTGAGAAAGACGTTAGTCCTATTTCCATCAGGGACCCTCATTTCCAATCCATATAGACACATCCAACTCTTTATAATAATAAAGAAAAAGCAGTGATGCCGGTAACGCGTTACTAAGTAACGCGTTATTGTAATCTGATTACTTTTCCCCGAAAATAGTAATCTAACGCGTTAATCTTTAAAAGCCAGTAATCTGATTGCAGTTACTTGTCCAAGTGGCTGTGCGTTACTATTTCGTTACTATCTCATCATAAATTCATAATGCAGGCGGAATGCAGTATTTTATTTCGTTTTCGACAGTCAAAAATACATTTTTTAGCTGTTTTTCTTATTTGGGAGTGACGTGGTGTGGCAGTGAAAGGGTTACACAAGAATGTGTCCCGCGGCGTGACTGGACTCTCTGTCTGTGAGTGACTCTGCTTTGGCCCAATCACATTCCCCATCCACAGTCTGCGAATCAGAGGCAGAGTATGGCGGGTCTTCACAGCACGTCATGTGACATATGCGCCAATCGTGTGACAGCAGGGCTCCGTTGCATTCGTCTGAGAATTCCACCCCAAAACGCTTACAGGAAGAAAAAACGCGGCTTATTATTATTACCGAGGCGCGCGGCTTATTATATTATTAAAACAGCTACTTGTGGGCACTCATAAAAACACCGTGGTCTACAAGTTGTTTAGCGAGAGGATGGTGGTAATGTGCTTCAATAGAACAATGGATCAATGCCATGTCAAAACTCGGCTCCGCTGATCTGAAGGGCTCCGCAGTACACACACAGACACACACACACGCGCTTGCGCACACACGGGATCGCAGCAGCCACACACACATTTCCACTGTCCAATAGACAAGCGCCCTTTTCGACCGCGTGACATTGTTCAGAAGGTCTCGGTCCGCCTCTGTGTGAAAGCAGGCGAACCAAATGAAGAATGCAACAATGTTGCAACTTCACCCCCAGAACCGCACCGAGTCCACCAAAACTATATGTGAAAGCGACCTAAACGTAAATACCGCTAAAAACAGCACATCCAATTGCATTGAAAGCATCTGGAATCACAACACTACGACGCTTCGACTAGGTACAGGAGGACTCGGAGGCCAGCCAAACAACAAAAGAGAGAGATTGTTTCTTTCCCTATTGATTAATGTATATTTGATGGTGGCAGAGCAAAAGTTCTTATTTGCCAGATTTACAGTTAATTTACATGTTAAAGAGAGACTGATTGTATGTTTATAGAGAGACATTTATAAAAACAATTTAATAGTTACAGTTGATATAATTGAATAGTTCAGCCTGCATTTGTTAGATGTGAATGGATACACTGGTTTTGTAAAACCACTGGCTGGCTGCTCTAATGCTGTGAGCATCATAGACTGTTGCTTTACCATACTTGATGGTACAGAAGCTGAAGCACTAGTTTAACAATTTATGTTATGTGCAGAGAAACAAGTTAAAAACTATTTATGCACTTTCAATAAAGCGTTTAAAAAAAACTGTTGGGGGAACGACGACGACTTCGTAACCTAGTTACTTTCAAAGTAACTAAGTTACTCTGATAATCAAGTAATCAGTAAAGTAACTTGGATTACTTTTTAAAGGAGTAATCAGTAATCAGTAATCGGATAACTTTTACAAGTAATCTGTGGCATCACTGCGTATGACCCAACTGCACAGCTGGGAGTAAAAAACCTGTTTTCACATGATTTTAATCCAGTCACTCTTTTTAATCAGAGTGTAAGACCAGACCCTCCCAGAAACACCTTCCCACATGAGTTCATAGTCATGAAAAAGATATGCCAACTGTGAGTCACGTGACCAACTGACTCAAGTTTACACATAAATCGGGCGCAGCAGAACTGTGAGCCCTACGCCCTAACTCGACACCTTTAAGACACCTCAACTCATGGAAGGCGTCGCCATAGCAACACCGCTACAACGGGCGGGGAAACCTGCCGACTCCTGTCTTGTAATAGGAGTCGGTAGAATAACCCCCCCCCCCCCCCCCCCCCCCGCCAAGACGTCCCACCGGCTTGGCCCTGACTGGCTCAGCAGAAGAGATCAAAAATCCCCTAAACCAATCAAGTGGGAAAAGGAGGGGTTTATTCGACACCCCCTCCAAAAAACACACCCTTCATACCCTACACACAGAAAAACAACCGTAGCCATCTTGAAAACCTCCGGTAGAATGCAATGCATAGCATACGCTAATACAATGCCCGCTACCCACAAAAATGTGAACAGGATTTTACAACAAAACACAAGTCGCCTGTGTGTGAATCCTACACCCGTTGACTATGTCGTACATAGTAAAAAACGCTGATCGAGAGTAAACGGCTAGGCCGTGAAATGTGTGTGTACGAGTATTACTGCAACTAAACAACACAGCATTGTGAGACACATATACTTAGTTCAATCAATGGAATAACACCAGTTTCTACCTGCATGTGGAGCATCAAGCTAATAGAACCTATTACTGAGTGTACGTTGCAGACCTTGCTTAACCTCGTAACACAACACGACTCATCACACAACGTAAAAGGGCAGATTCATATATACACAACCCCACCATATGAATTGTTGAAGAAACACACAGTTTGTTCGGCCAAAACACAGTCCCCCTTATATCGGGGAACTCTTTTATTAAACTATAAAGTGTTCTAAGGCACAAAATCATAGAGGGGCCGGGGAGGGTGTAGAGGAGAGGGGACACAGAGGGGAAAAGTCACTCAACGGCGTCTGCCACCTCGCGCCGCTCGAGTCTTGCCACCCCGAGGAGCCCCGGAGGGACGGTAGGTTACTGTCTACTGGACACGACGTTCCCTACCGTCTCCTCCGGTCGTGGATGGGCCGGCGGTGGCAGAAGCGCCGTTTCGTCCCCTGGCCCTCTTGGCAGGGCCAGCAGCGGCGGCGGAGGCAGTGGTAGCGGCGACGGAGACAGCTCGACGTCGCGGAAGCCTTCTGACTCCACCGGCAAGGACTGGAGGCGGAAAATGGGGTTGGAGAATGGACCTCTCCTCTGCCATCTCTCTGCATGTTGAGGTCATCAACCGCAGGGCCTTCCCGAATAGGCCAGCGTCGGAGAGGGCGGCCGTCAGAAGAGGGGCTCTCTTCTTCTCTGGCACACGGGCCTGCTCCAGCCAAAGGTGACGCTGGCCCAGGGTGGCCAGGGCGCGCACTTTCCCCATGGCTATGGCCAGCACCTGGGAAAGGTGCAGGACAGCTCCTGCAGCCTGGGTGATCTGATCGCATTTCACCTCGTTCAGATCCGTGCCGCCCGTCATTATCCCCGATACAAATCTAGCCAGGTGGGCGATGTTAGACGCCGCAGCCAGCGATTGTGTAACAGCGATGAATGACTGGTCACCCCAATAAGCCAATCGCCTAGCCGATTTCCCCTGGAGGACCGGCTTGCATAGGGGTTCCCACACCATATCCGGACAGAGGAGCGCGGCCATTGGACTGTCAAGCCGAGGCACGCCCTCCCCCATACATTTGACTAACCCCGACACCCGCGTAACTGGTACGTAGGCGGGAGTTAGTCCCATGATGTTGGACACGCCTGACCCCGACGAACATTTCATCGATGGGAAAAATGGGTAGACAACGTCCACCCCTCTCACTGGGGGACGCTGCCAGGGATGACCTATGAGGTCATCAGGGACAGGTGCAGGCAATGGCAGCGGCAGCGGCACGCCGTTTGCGGCGGCGGCTACCGCCATGAGTTCGGGAAACAAAGCCCGCAGTTCCCCCTGCGGACCTTCCTCCACCGACCACGCATCCCTCACATGCAGCAGGCTGCGACCGGTCAAGGAGCCACAGTCTGATGTGGCCGACAGTAGGGCATCCTGCTGATGAGGCCAAGGTGGTTCCTCGACATCCTCGAACAGGGAGCCCCATGGAGCCATTTCCCCCCCATCCGGGGTCTCCTGAGGAGGGATACTCTCCTCCACGGGGCCATCATACAAAAACCCGTCCGCCTCTTCCATGAAGTCCTCAGTTTCCATTGGAAATCCAGAGCCGGACGCATCTTCGCTGGTCTCCAGCAGTTCCCCAAACCCAGGCCGTTCGCGTCTGCACGCTACCATCTTGCGACGTGAACGTGCAGACGCGAAAAGTTTGCGTCGCAAATCCTCTGGCTCTAAGACAACCCCCTGTTCACCAACGGGCGATTCCCCGGAACCAGAGGAACCAGAGTCGAGATCAGGCCATCGCCGGAGCGACGGCACCGACTCCTCGGCTCTTCGGTGAGGCAAACTATCCACCGGCTGCCTCCTGGGCTGGGTCGGCAACCACGAAAGTGGCAACAGCCCAGCACCAAGGCGCACGACGGAGGCGGGAATGGAGAACCGCTGGTGAAGAGTAGGTCTAGCGGGTCTACTCTCCGCGGAATACATTATGACCCAACTTTTTCTTTTACAACAGATGTGAGAGAAGAAAAAATTAAGCACAATGTAAACTCGTCACAACTCTTTTCAACTAACAACACGTCAAGTGGGGTACTACCAGGCACTTCCTTGTGGTGAAAGCAAGAAGGAGGAGAGCAGGTGACCACACACCTGCTTATGAAGGTAAGCTGATGAGGGGTGTGGTCAGACTAATACTGGTATTAAAGGTACATTTGTGGAATTTATTCAGTGCGCGTGCACGTACACGAGATAGTGCAGAGTGATGCCAAGCAGAGCCCCTAATGAGACAGAACAGCTTTATTCAGGAACAGAGCCTGGTTTTCAACTGAACTAGCAGCTTTATTCAGGAACAGAGCCTGGTTTTCATCTGAACTAACAGCTTTATTCAGGAACAGAGGCTGGTTTTCATCTGAACTAGCAGCTTTATTCAGGAACAGAGCCTGGTTTTCACCTGAACTAGCAGCTTTATTCAGGAACAGAGCCTGGTTTTCACCTGAACTAGCAGCTTTATTCAGGAACAGAGCCTGGTTTTCATCTGAACTAGCAGCTTTATTCAGGAACAGAGCCTGGTTTTCATCCTAACTAGCAGCTTTATTCAGGAACAGAGTCTGGTTTTCATCTGAACTAACAGCTTTATTCAGGAACAGAGCCTGGTTTTCATCTGAACTTGCAGCTTTATTCAGGAACAGAGGCTGGTTTTCACCTCAACTAGCAGCTTTATTCAGGAACAGAGGCTGGTTTTCATCTGAACTAGCAGCTTTATTCAGGAACAGAGCCTGGTTTTCATCTGAACTAGCAGCTTTATTCAGGAACAGAGTCTGGTTTTCATCTGAACTAGCAGCTTTATTCAGGAACAGAGCCTGTTTTTCATCTGAACTAGCAGCTTTATTCAGGAACAGAGGCTGGTTTTCATCTGAACTAGCAGCTTTATTCAGGAACAGAGCCTGGTTTTCACCTGAACTAGCAGCTTTATTCAGGAACAGAGCCTGGTTTTCATCTGAACTAGCAGCTTTATTCAGGAACAGAGCCTGGTTTTCACCTGAACTAGCAGCTTTATTCAGGAACAGAGCCTGGTTTTCATCTGAACTAGCAGCTTTATTCAGGAACAGAGCCTGGTTTTCACCTGAACTAGCAGCTTTATTCAGGAACAGAGGCTGTTTTTCATCTGAACTAGCAGCTTTATTCAGGAACAGAGCCTGGTTTTCATCTGAACTAGCAGCTTTATTCAGGAACAGAGCCTGTTTTTCACCTGAACTAGCAGCTTTATTCAGGTCACTTGCCAGATGCTCCGAAGACCCATCACATTGGGCATCTTTTAGACAAATGAGGAATAAATCTGTGAAAAACCCCAAATCAAATGACGATCTCAACCTAATTGCCTGCTCCTGTGCAAATCCTGCACAATGTTGGAACCGTAAAGATCAGAAAGAGGTTTGCATGACTTTCAACAAACCGTTTGGAGATGCTGAGCATTTATTTAATGAGGAACACACCCCTCTCCTTATTAATAATGATTGTGTTTCACACTGAGCCATGTCCCTCGTTGTGCCTTTCATCCCCTTCTACTAGTGATGTATTTGAAGATCTGCAAGGCAGTGATTCCAGGATACATTGGATCATTTTCCTTCTAAAAATGGCTCCATTTATCAGAGCAATTAACACACATACTGTATTCAACCTGTCTATATCAACAAGCTCCCTAGGGGGAAAACAACCTTACTGTCCTTTATTATTGCTACTATGTCTATACTACTATTTACTATTTACTACGCCTATTATGCTAATATGTCTATACTACTATGCACTCGGTGTGTAGCACTCAAATTCGACACTGACAAACAATATCACTTGCCCTCAGCTGCCAGAGGTGTGCCCTCCTGCCCACTTGTACAGTACGTTGCTTTGGATAAAAGTGTTCAGCTAAATTACCATAAACACTCTTTCTGTGGATCATCCTCTGTTACAACCATGTGTATTGTATTGCTGAATCTGTAGAACTAGTTCATGCTGTTTACTAAAGCCAGAAATATGTAGTATGCATATATCCACTGCAAATATAAATATACCATCTGACTTGATGAGAAACGTTTATATACCATATATTATGTGTGGATTGTGTTTTAGTGCAGGTTTTTGCCTTTAAACCCACTCCTTCCCACTTCCCGCCTTTCACTCCGCCCTGCCATCCCCTTTGACTCTGTTCTACTCAGGAAATGGGGTTTCATTAAGACGCTGATAAACGGAGACACTATTTCACACGACGGGCTTAAAACAGCGGAGTGGATGTTCCTTATCGAACAGGCTGAAATGAGATGTCATTGAGCCCAACTCTGATAGCAAGTAGAGAGGCAGAGGGCTGAGCTGAGCTGAGCGGAGAGGAGAGGAGAGGAGAGGAGAGGAGAGGAGAGGAGAGGAGAGGAGAGGAGAGGAGAGGAGAGGAGAGGAGAGGAGAGGAGGAGAGATGAGATGAAATGGGATGAGCTGAGAGATGAGATGAGCTGAGATGAGATGAGAGGAGAGGAGAGGAGAGGAGGAGAGGAGAGGAGAGGAGAGGAGAGGAGAGGAGATGAGAGGAGATGAGATGAGATGAGATGAGATGAGATGAGATGAGAGGAGAGGAGAGGAGAGGAGAGGAGAGGAGAGAAGAGAAGAGGAGAGGAGAGGAGAGGAGAGGAGAGGAGAGGAGAGGAGAGGAGAGAGGAGAGAGGAGAGAGGAGAGGAGGGGAGAGGAGAGGAGAGGAGAGGAGAGGAGAGGAGAGGAGAGGAGAGGAGATGAGATGAGATGAGATGAGATGAGATGAGATGAGATGAGATGAGATGAGATGAGATGAGATGAGATGAGATGAGATGAGATGAGATGAGATGAGATGTGATTAGATTAGATGAGATGAGCTACTTAGCAGGTTGGAGCAGGAGGACTTTTTAAAGCCCAATTTAAACAGCGACTCAGCTGTCTGTGTTCTTGGGGGAGAGGTCGGGGGAGAGGTGGGGGGAGAGGTGGGGGGAGAGGTGGGGGGAGAGGTGGGGGAGAGGTCGGGGGAGAGGTGGGGGTAGCCGTCACACTGCAGGGCATTAAACAGGCATTTTGTCTATTTTTAACCTGAATGCAGCCGTGCCCTTGAGACACAGAACACAGTAGTATCTGTGGAAAATTACCTGAGAAATGTCCCTTTAATTTGCAGAATGTGTGTGTGTGTGTGATTAGTGCAGGATAACTCATACAATATCTAGTGTGGTAGTGAAAGGGTTAACCTTCTGTAGTGTGGTAGTGAAAGGTTAACCTTCTGTAGTGTGGTAGTGAAAGAGTTAACCTTCTGTAGTGTGGTAGTGAAAGGTTAACCTTATGTAGTGTGGTAGTGAAAGGTTAACCTTCTGTAGTGTGGTAGTGAAAGGGTTAACCTTATGTAGTGTGGTAGTGAAAGGTTAACCTTCTGTAGTGTGGTAGTGAAAGGGTTAACCTTATGTAGTGTGGTAGTGAAAGGTTAACCTTCTGTAGTGTGGTAGTGAAGATTAACATGCTGTAGTGTGGTAATGAAAGGGTTAACCTTCTGTAGTGTGGTAATGAAAGGGTTAACTTGATGTAGTGTGGTAATGAAAGGGTTAACTTGCTGTAGTGTGGTAGTGAAAGGTTAACCTTCTGTAGTGTGGTAGTGAAAGGGTTAACCGTATGTAGTGTGGTAGTGAAATGTTAACCTTCTGTAGTGTGGTAGTGAAAGGGTTAACATTATCTAGTGTGGTAATGAAAGGGTTAACCTGCTGTAGTGTGGTAGTGAAATGTTAACCTTCTGTAGTGTGGTAGTGAAAGGCTAACCTTCTGTAGTGTGGTAGTGAAAGGTTAACCTTCTGTAGTGTGGTAGTGAAGGGTTAACCTTCTGTAGTGTGGTAGTGAAAGGGTTAACCTTATGTAGTGTGGTAGTGAAAGGTTAACCTTCTGTAGTGTGGTAGGGAAAGGTTAACAGTCTGTAGTGTGGTAGTGAACGGTTAACCGTCTGTAGTGTGGTAGTGAAAGGTTAACCTGCTGTAGTGTGGTAGTGAAAGGTTAACATTATGTAGTGTGGTAGTGAAAGGGTTAACATTCTGTAGTGTGGCAGTGAAAGGGTGAACCGTCTGTAGTGTGGTAGTGAAAGGTTAACCTTCTGTAGTGTGGTAGTGAAAGGTTAACCTGCTGTAGTGTGGTAGTGAAAGGTTAACCTTCTGTAGTGTGGTAGTGAAAGGGTTAACCTTCTGTAGTGTGGCAATGAAAGGGTTAACCTTCTGTAGTGTGGTAGTGAAAGAGTTAACCTTCTGTAGTGTGGCAGTGAAATGGTGACCATATGTAGTGTGGTAATGAAAGGGTTAACCTGCTGTAGTGTGGTAGTGAAAGGGTTAACCTTCTGTAGTGTTATAGTGAAAGGGTTAACCTTATGTAGTGTGGTAGTGAAAGGTTAACCTGCTGTAGTGTCGTAGTGAAAGGTTAACCTTATGTAGTGTGGTAGTGAAAGGTTAACATTTTGTAGTGTGGTAGTGAAAGGTTAACCTTCTGTAGTGTGGTAGTGAAAGGTTAACCTTATGTAGTGTGGTAGTGAAAGGGTTAACCCTATGTAGTGTGGTAGTGAAATGTTAACCTTCTGTAGTGTGGTAGTGAAAGGGTTAACCTTCTGCAGTGTGGTAGTGAAAGGGTTAACCTTATGTAGTGTGGTAGTGAAATGTTAACCTTATGTAGTGTGGTAGTGAAGGGTTAACATGCTGTAGTGTGGTAATGAAAGGGTTAACCTTCTGTAGTGTGGTAATGAAAGGGTTAACTTTCTGTAGTGTGGTAATGAAAGGTGTAACGGCAACATGCCGGTGCCGTTTCCTGGTGTAGACGGGGAGTGAATCCATACACGCTCAACGTCCAAAGAAATAGTTTTCCACACATTAAGCTCCGTTATCAGACACCGATGTGGTGACCCGATTTAATTAGAATAAGTAGGTTACATGGGAGGGTTGATCACAGTGATCCTAAACGTCATATAACCTGGTCTAATTGCTTAAAGTGTAATCTAAACAGTTTCCGAAAGCGTCCTGAAGCGCTGAAGCGTTCTAAGCGTTCTAAAGCGTTAAGCTTCCTAAGCGAGCGGTAAGAAAATCATATGCCTTCTCCATCGGCTACCGCCCACAGCTGATTCCTATCACCTATTTAATGATCTCCGTCGCGCCGTGGCCGATCACCTGACAGGTGCAGGTGATCCATCACAGCGCAACAGAGTCCACCCAACAGGCTACACAGAATCATAACATTCACCTCAATCATTACATTCCCATAAATCATTACATTCCCATAACTCATTACATTCCCATAAATTGTAACATTCCCATAAATTGTAACCTTCTAATAATGATAATAATAATAGTAATAATGATAATATTAATACTAATAATAATAATAATAATAATCAATAACAAAAAACACTCATTCGGCCTTTACAAAAGGGTTAACTTGCTGTAGTGTGGTAGTGAAAGGTTAACCTTCTGTAGTGTGGCAGTGAAAGGGTTAACCTTATGTAGTGTGGTAGTGAAAGGTCAACATTCTGTACTGTGGTAGTGAAAGGGTTAACCTTATCTAGTGTGGTAGTGAAAGGTTAACCTTCTGTAGTGTGGTAGTGAAAGGTTAACCTTCTGTAGTGTGGTAGTGAAAGGTTAGTGTGGTAGTGAAAGGTTAACCTTCTGTAGTGTGGTAGTGAAAGGTTAACCTTCTGTAGTGTGGTAGTGAAAGGTTAACCTGCTGTAGTGTGGTAGTGAAAGGTTAACCTGCTGTAGTGTGGTAGTGAAAGGTTACACTTCTGTAGTGTGGTAATGAAAGGGTTAACCTTCTGTAGTGTGGTAATGAAAGGGTTAACCTTCTGTAGTGTGGTAGTGAAAGGTTAACATTCTGTAGTGTGGTAATGAAAGGGTTAACCTCCTGTAGCGTGGTAATGAAAGGGTTAACCTTCTGTAGTGTGGTAGTGAAAGGTTAACCTTCTGTAGTGTGGTAGTGAAAGGTGAACATTCTGTAGTGTGGTAGTGAAAGGTTAACCTTCTGTAGTGTGGTAGTGAAAGGTTAACCTTCTGTAGTGTGGTAGTGAAAGGTTAACCTGCTGTAGTGTGGTAGTGAAAGGGTTAACATTCTGTAGTGTGGTAGTGAAAGGGTGAACTGTCTGTAGTGTGGTAGTGAAAGGTTAACCTTCTGTAGTGTGGTAGTGAACGGGTTAACCGTCTGTAGTGTGGTAGTGAAAGGTTAACCTGCTGTAGTGTGGTAGTGAAAGGTTAACCTTCTGTAGTGTGGTAGTGAAAGGGTTAACATTCTGTAGTGTGGCAGTGAAAGGGTGAACCGTCTGTAGTGTGGTAGTGAAAGGTTAACCTTATGTAGTGTGGTAGTGAAATGTTAACCTGCTGTGGTGTGGTAGTGAAAGGTTAACCTTATGTAGTGTGGTAGTGAAAGGTTAACCTTCTGTAGTGTGGTAGTGAAATGTTAACCTGCTGTGGTGTGGTAGTGAAAGGTTAACCTTCTGTAGTGTGGTAATGAAAGGGTTAACCTTATGTAGTGTGGTAATGAAAGGGTTAACCTGATGTAGTGTGGTAGTGAAAGGGTTAACCTTATGTAGTGTGGCAGTGAAATGGTGACCTTCTGTAGTGTGGTAATGAAAGGGTTAACCTGCTGTAGTGTGGTAGTGAAAGGGTTAACCTTATGTAGTGTTGTAGTGAAAGGGTTAACCTTCTGTAGTGTGGTAGTGAAAGGTTAACCTGATGTAGTGTGGTAGTGAAAGGTTAACCTTCTGTAGTGTGGTAGTGAAAGGTTAACCTTCTGTAGTGTGGTAGTGAAAGGTTAACCTGCTGTAGTGTGGTAGTGAAAGGTTAACCTTCTGTAGTGTGGTAGTGAAAGGTTAACCTTTTGTAGTGTGGTAGTGAAAGGTTAACCTTCTGTAGTGTGGTAGTGAAAGGTTAACCTTCTGTAGTGTGGCAGTGAAAAGGTTAACCTTCTGTAGTGTGGCAGTGAAATGGTTAACCTTATGTAGTGTGGCAGTGAAAGGGTTAACCTTATGTAGTGTGGCAGTGAAATGGTTAATCTTCTGTAGTGTGGTAGTGAAATGGTTAACCTTATGTAGTGTGGTAGTGAAAGGGTTAACCCTCTGTAGTGTGGCAATGAAATGGTTAACCTTCTGTAGTGTGGCAGTGAAAGGGTTAACCTTATGTAGTGTGGCAGTGAAATGGTTAATCTTCTGTAGTGTGGTAGTGAAATGGTTAACCTTATGTAGTGTGGTAGTGAAAGGGTTAACCTTCTGTAGTGTGGCAGTGAAAGGGTGAAGATAGGAGACCCAGCGAGTGAGTGATGGCTGATGACACTCAGAAGACATGTCTGTCAGTGGAGAGAGGCCTTGAAGCAGCGTATCAACCAGTTACTGTCTCCTCTGACCTCTGACCCCTGACCCTGACGTACGTCCTGAGTGACAGCTGATTCAGGTCATCGGTCATGCCGGCAAGGAGGACAGCGGCTGTCTCTCTGTCTGTATAGTTTGTCTTAACTCCACGGTTTAGAGTGCGACTGTATTCCATTAAACCACACGATTGCACTTCTAGAAGAACAAAATAATGTTTGCACTCGTTCCAGCGTTTCAATAAATAGGTTCTAATGCTTTCTGCACTGCAGCAGTCAGTAACATACAGTGTTGGGCAAGTTACTCAGGAAGTGGAAGCATGACATCACAGGATGTAGAGGCTGGTGACACGTCAGATGACATCATGTAGAGGCTGGTGACACGTCAGATGACATCATGTAGAGGCTGGTGACACGTCAGATGACATCATGTAGAGGCTGGTGACACGTCAGATGACATCATGTAGAGGCTGGTGACACGTCAGATGACATCATGTAGAGGCTGGTGACACGTCAGATGACATCATGTAGAGGCTGGTGACACGTCAGATGACATCATGTAGAGGCTGGTGACACGTCAGATGACATCATGTAGAGGCTGGTGACACGTCAGATGACATCATGTAGAGGCTGGTTACACGTCAGATGACATCATGTAGAGGCTGGTGACACGTCAGATGACATCATGTAGAGGCTGGTGACACGTCAGATGACATCATGTAGAGGCTGGTGACACGTCAGATGACATCATGTAGAGGCTGGTGACACGTCAGATGACATCATGTAGAGGCTGGTGACACGTCAGATGACATCACATCATGTAGAGGCTGGTGACACGTCAGATGACATCACAGATGTAGAGGCTGGTGACACGTCAGATGACATCACAGATGTAGAGGCTGGTGACACGTCAGATGACATCACAGATGTAGGTAGAAAGGCACAGTGTGATGTTCTATCAGCAGAGAATCAGACAGAATCAACAGTCGTCATGTCAGAGAAGACCTGACCCGCATGAAGGAGCAGATAACAGACAGGTTCTGTTTCAGGTTCTGTTCAGGTTCCTGCAGCAGGATCCAAGCGAGAGGGAATCCCAGACCGTTTACTTGATTAACTCATTCTGCGCTGTTACGCCATCACTTTAATGGGGGGGACTGCGAGATTTGCGAGTGCTTAAAATATATCTTATATTATAGCTATGGGTCTAATACACCCGTCTACTGTCAGTGAGTTGCTTCCAGTCAACATGTACGAAACAGATTGTTTTTTCATCCATACATTTCCGTTTGATACCGTTTTGAATATGAATATAGTTTTGGTGATTCTTAGTAATCCCAGGAAAAGACGCAATGATAGCCCTTTAGTGGAATACACTAAACACGTTGTTATTTTTCGCCTGATTATCGAATCATCCTGAAATCAACGCTAGATTATCGTTATTATCCTTCCTCATGCAAGTGACCTCCCCCCCACCACCTCCTCCCACTCAACGGCACACAGCCACACACACACACACACAGAGACACACAGACA
>NC_140165.1:269006045-269022336 GCF_963971535.1 Notolepis coatsorum
ACTGCAAAAGCAAGAAATAAAAACTAGTTTTAAACAATATGTGCTTGAAACAAGTAAAATAATTTGCCAGCGATGTAAACAAATGTGGGTTGGCAAGATTTCTGGAAATTAGTAAAAGAAAATGCCTCTTGGTTGGATAAAGTGGGAAGGGATACCAGAAAAGGGGAGATGAAGCGTTAAACAATATGAGCCTAGTTTGTTTGTTGTGTGCCTTGGGTAAGACATGGTCCTATAATCAAATGTGAAATCCTGCTTATTTGTCTGAAAACTCAAATGTAATTTCCCCGTTTTTGCCATGGGCGCCGCCCTTTTAGATTTAGCTGGATGGTGACGTCACAGTGAATGTTTGCGCTGGGTCCCGGTTTACAGTGCTGGGCCCCGTTCCC
Organism: Notolepis coatsorum; assembly: GCF_963971535.1. Taxonomy (NCBI): domain Eukaryota; kingdom Metazoa; phylum Chordata; class Actinopteri; order Aulopiformes; family Paralepididae; genus Notolepis; species Notolepis coatsorum. The sequence goes on from NC_140165.1 coordinate 269,006,432, forward strand.
CGTACCTGGATAACTGAGTTAGCCGGATAACTTTCGGTCAAGTCTGACTTAAGCCGGACTTTCCCATTCCCCGAAGCTGGATTGTCTAAATCACCATGACAACAGATCAAAAGGTTTGAGCCTGGTCGAGAGCAGGGTTAAGTTCAAGTTAGCCGGATGAAGCATGGCCACGCCCCCGCAAAGAAGTGACAGCTCGTTTCCTGAAATTATTCCCACAGTCTAGGATTGCATTATACCATTCTGAATTACGTTTTTGTGCTCCATTCTTCCAGAGGGGGCTTTTGAAATGTAAAATAGACCCAAAATGCTGATACTAAATTCACTTTGTCCTAAATAATGCACGTTATATATACCGTGGCGCTCGCTAGGTGCGATGTACACATTATGTGGTTATTTTAACAACGCGCAGCATTGCAAATGTGAATCCCGCGGGGATATCCTTAATGATTGAAACCTATCGCTCGTTTGGCTCTGATTCCTTTCATATTCTCCGCTGTGGATGAGGAGCGAGGAAGGAGAGGAGCGCCTGGATTTTGTTTCATTCAAGCATAAAATTGAAGTGTCTATGCGTGGATTGTGGATTTTGTGTGATATTGTAACTGGGATTAAAATGTCTGATGAGATGCGCTGTTTGACGGATTTGAGAAATTGAATGAGCCGTTGACGTCACATTAATGAATGAGAATAAAGAGATAAAACTTCATTCAAAATAAAGAATATTCTAAACACGGGTCTCTCGTTCATTAATGTATAAACAATGAATTTATCCCATCTGGCACAGTGGCGCAGCGGTAGTGCTCAATCCTGGCAACCGGGCGACCGGTGTTTGAAACCCCACGTTTCCAATATAATTTTTTGGAATATAATATTAATGATTATACGCATAAGTAGCCTAGTTTTAAGTTAAAATATTATAAATCTACATGCATTGAGGATGTCATTCTTTATATAGCTCTCAACGTGCACCAAATTGAATTATTCCTACATTGCAAAAAGAAGGAAAAGACTAGGATTCGAACCCCGGTCGTCTGCGTGAAAGTCAAAAGGACAAACCGTCACACCACAGTACAGATAAATAAAAAATCCACCATACTCAATCAATATTGAGAGCCATATCCTTATTCTGAAACAGTTGAACTAGTTATTTTCGCTAGCAAGATCTCATTTGATTATTCAATGCATAAACCTACTGCCAGCAGGAACGTTTAAAGAAATATAATCTGATTGATTGGGGTAATGAGGGATTTAAAATTAGCCTATAGATTATGCATTTAACTTGTCGGCAAGGCTATTGAGCCGCCTGCAATCTGTAAAACAATCAATCAATCAATGCCGTTAGAAGATCAGGATTTCTGCGATCTACACCTGCTGTCTTTTCAACTGAAGCGGCCGCGCGCACTTATCCAGAGTCTCAAGTCTGGCTCGAGTTAACGAGACTGAATCAGCGTTCCAGGAACAGGAAAATCCCGGCTTCAAACATCGGGTTAACTGAATCTGGATAATGGGACTCTTGATCGACTTAGTTGAACCAGGTACGGGGAATAGGGCCCAGATAGCTACGTAAATATGGAGTGTCGTGAAAGTCAGTAAATTGTCAACCAAATGTAACGTTACCTACAAAATATATATTATATAATTATACTATTGTATTAAGAGACATCCCCCCCCCCCCCCACACCCACAGTCTGAGTCAGAGCGATAGTTCAACTTGACTAACAAGGTGAAGTAGGTATCAGTTTCCTTTTTTTCCTCCCTCAATAATGTTATTTATGTACGTTATCATTATGTAAACAAATGCACATATGGATTGTTTGCTGCAACGTTTCTGAATGAATTGAAGCATTAATGAATAAGCAGATAATTAAATTAGATGTCCATAACATTTGTGTTTTTAATTAGCATAGCCTAAATAAATATTAATTCAAGAAGTTAAATACTGAATTAACGACACATTTATTAACAGGCTGAAAGTTAAAACGAATAAAAAACAATTAGCCTATTTATTAGGCTGAACACTGCATAAAATATAGGCTATGCGGTGGTAAAAGGCAACTTTTTTTTTTAGGCTATACCCTTCTAAAACAGGCTAAACTTCATTTTGGCTTCTTGAGTTCACATTTCTTTTGTTTGCAGTGGTGCATCTGCGGGCCAATGTTCCAAGACATATTACATTTTATTTGTTAGGCTATTTGAATACACCAGCCCTAAATGGTGTAACAATTATGTCTCGGAACATTGGCGGGGACACTGGACAGCCAGCTGAAGCACGTGGGCCATACATCCAAACTCCTGCGTCTTTCATGCATTTGACCACGTTTCGGGAATTATGACATGAATATTTTCTTTCGGAATATGCCACGTCTGGAACATATTCTCGAATGCTGTTGCCAGCGCTGCGGCAGTATGGGAGCCGGAGAACTCTTGGGAATGCAGGAGCGCTTTACGGAGTTGGAAGTCTGCGTCAATCCACTGAGCTGTCAAACTCAGCATTGACATGGGGCTGACATCAGAGCTCCAAATATCACTGGTAAAGCTAATTGAAGAAACATCTTCTTTCATAAGGCTATCAATGTGCAAATACACTGCCTGGTAGAGTTCGGGTACAGGACAATGTCTGAAAAATACGTGCGACCTGGGAGAGTGTAACACGGTCGTCGAGCCCTATTATTATTTTCTCTCTCTCTATATATATTGTTTTATTTGTAAGATATATATTTGCTGTTGACCTGATAGTGTTTTATTGTTTTATTGTTCGCCCGTATATGCTCCTTGTATCGCCGCTGCTTACAGTGCGCATTGGAACGGAGACAAAGTTATACCGTTAGTTTTGTATACAGCCGAGCCACTCAACACATATTGAACGGAGAAAAATATAACCGTTAGTTGGAGAATAAAAGTGAGGAGAGAGAGGTGTTTTGCTACAGCGCTGTGGTGGTAACGGTGTTGTGGTGTCGCCAAGGGAGAGGAGGAATACCATACTCCCGCATCGATCTGCCGACGGCGACGGGGAGAGGATAACAGAGACAGAAAAGACGTTTAGACTGAGTTCGGTTGAGGCTGAACTCGTATAGCAACCAACAGACTTTAGGTGATAGCCTAATCTATACCTTTCTGTTGAACTCATTCTAATTATTAATCTGGACCTTCAGAACATGCAGTATTATTAATTTGCTCAAATGTCATGGCCTCACACAGTGCCAACTGCAGGTCTTGCCATCTCAGGTGCCAACTGCAGGTCTCGTTATCTCAGGTGCCTACTGCAGGTCTCGCCATCTCAGGTGCCAACTGCAGGTCTTGCCATCTCAGGTGCCAACTGCAGGTCTTGCCATCTCAGGTGCCAATTGCAGGTCTCGTTATCTCAGGTGCCAACTGCAGGTCTCGTTATCTCAAAGATGACAAGAGCATACATATGCAGCATTCCCCTGTTGGGGTTTCTCAATGCTGTAAAATATTACATAAATGTGTTTTATGAATAACGATATTTGAGGAGCCTAATAATAATATTGCTACAGCGTGCAATTCTCTGAGGTGGGAGGCTCCGCCTCCGGGCGAAACCATCTCTGTGACGTCAGCAACAAATTGGCGGCGCACATGTTGATTTATGCTACATAAATGGACATAACAAATCGTTTTTTCTTAGAAACGCCTTATTTTTATAACGTGATTTTTTCTGTGGTTTATCTAAATACTAATTTGATGCTATGACTATGTTTATATCGCTATGCTTCATCTCCCCTTCAGCCTCTTAAAATTCTGTGGGCCGTTGCACGTTGCACTGTCGGCATCATGCTGTGTCATTGTCTCTCAACCAACACATCGGTTGAAAGCTAAAATGGCCTGACTCCTCTCACTCCATTTTGGAAAAACACCTAAACATAACATTACTCCCTGCCTGCCCCCACATGTCCGACAGTCTGACTCACTATCATCATTCAAATCACAACTGAAAGCCCATCTGTTCAAACTCGCATAATCACTGTAACCTCTGTCACTGTCCTATACCCCCTGCTGTTTGTTTGTTTGTTTGTTATTTTAACTTTTTATACTTCCTGTTGTTGGTTTTATTTTTAACCTTGACTTTTAACTGCCTTGCTGTGTTTTTAAAAAACATTTATATTATCTGTAAGGTGACCTTGGGTGTCGGGAAAGGCACCACCAAATATAATGTATTAATATTATTATTATTATTACATAAATATGTGTAAAACACACATTCTTGGTGATATTGTTATCGACTTTGGACTAGCTAAGCCTTCAGGCTGTGGCCCCATCAGTGTTTTCAGCTAATAACTATAGAGCAGGCATCTGTTTGCTAAATAATTCAGATGAAAATGATTAAGGACTTTCTTTCAGTGTGTTCAAACCTCTGTCACTCTGGCAATAGCACTCGACGAGTTCATACCCAAACTAATTAGCGATGTATTATACTTTATACTTATAGCACATGCATGAGTCTGGTCTCTTTTAAAAGTTAACACTCTGAAGTTTCTTACACAATGAATCACTTTGAGTGCTAATGTACTTTTGTGTTGACTTGTTGCCAGATGCCTGTATTTAGGTTCCAGCTGAGAGGTAGGAGCTGGAAAACATAACGCTTCCATAGCCGGAAGTATTATGACGCTCGCCGGATATTTCATCTTGCAACTCCAGATCCGAATCACGCAATAGGTTGAGTGTGGTGACGATGGAAAGGCGGCAAATTCAACTTTCCAACAATGTATTCGTTGCACGGCAAAGAATTCAGCCTGGAGCCGACAGAGGAGAGCAAAGTGCCTCAAAGTGCCGCGACAGAGAGAGAGAGAGATTAATATGCAAGTTAACTGGACAATCATGCAATTAATCACAATTAAATATTTTAAACAATTGACAGCCCTAATATATATATATATATATATATATATATATATATATATATATATATATATATTATATATATATATATATATATATATATATATATATATATATATATATATATATATATATATATATATATATATATAAGTACATATAAGTATATAAGTAGCCTATAGTGTTGCCACTATAAGTAGCCTATACCATTGGCGGAGCTATATGATAAGTAGTTTTATCATTATAATCCTTAATCATTGCTGATAATAATTATAATAGACTAGGCTAATTTCAGTGGCTGTTTTCAATGAGAGCAATTCCCATAGTGAACCCATAGTGCAGCATTGAGAACATGTTTAGTGATTCTAGTTATGTATATATATTTACCCCCCCCCCCCCCCCTTTCAGCTGTGAGCAATATATGCTGTGTTTACACGGTGGGATGATGTAAGCTAAATAATACAAGTTGATTGATTGATTGAATTTATTTGACAATCTAAAATTACATACAATACTGGTACACAACATGTACAGCCATCACATATAATCTAAAATCGTCGAGGATTAAAACACAATAAAACCTTACGGTTTATTTCCATTGTGGTACTCAAAGGGGGGACGGACACGATGACTAATATGCACTATGCACTATGCACAAATAAGACATAAATACAATTTCCAAGCATTGTGAAATTGTAAATATGAATAAAAAAAATGCAATAACACAAACAAACACAATGTCTACAAGTTCACCCCTGCTATATTGACCATTGTGTGGAGTCATATTATATATCTACCTCACCTAATCACCTTGTGTGGAGTCATGTTATATATCTACCTCACCTAATCACCTTGTGTGGAGTCATGTTATATATCTACCTCACCTAATCACCTTGTGTGGAGTCATGTTATATATCTACCTCACCTAATCACCTTGTGTGGAGTCATGTTATATATCTACCTCACCTAATCACCTTGTGTGGAGTCATGTTATATATCTACTTCACCTAATCACCTTGTGTGGAGTCATGTTATATATCTACCTCACCTAATCACATTGTGTTGAGTCATGTTATATATCTACTTCACCTAATCACATTGTGTTGAGTCATGTTATATATCTACTTCACCTAATCACCTTGTGTTGAGTCATGTTATATATCTACCTCACCTAATCACCTTGTGTGGAGTCATGTTATATATCTACCTCACCTAATCACCTTGTGTAGAGTCATGTTATATATCTACTTCACCTAATCACCTTGTGTGGAGTCATGTTATATATCTAACTCACCTAATCACCTTGTGTGGAGTCATGTTATATATCTACTTCACCTAATCACATTGTGTGGAGTCATGTTATATATCTACCTCACCTAATCACCTTGTGTTGAGTCATATTATATATCTACTTCACCGAATCACCTTGTGTGGAGTCATGTTATATATCTACCTCACCTAATCACCTTGTGTGGAGTCATGTTATATATCTACCTCACCTAATCACATTGTGTGGAGTCATGTTATATATCTACCTCACCTAATCACATTGTGTGGAGTCATGTTATATATCTACCTCACCTAATCACCTTGTGTGGAGTCATGTTATATATCTACCTCACCTAATCACCTTGTGTGGAGTCATGTTATATATCTACTTCACCTAATCACCTTGTGTGGAGTCATGTTATATATCTACCTCACCTAATCACCTTGGGTGGAGTTATGTTATATATCTACTTCACCTAATCACCTTATGTGGAGTCATGTTATATATCTACTTCACCTAATCACCTTGTGTGGAGTCATGTTATATATCTACTTCACCTAATCACATTGTGTGGAGTCATGTTATATATCTACCTCACCTAATCCGATTGTGTGGAGTCATGTTATATATCTACCTCACCTAATCACCTTGTGTGTAGTCATGTTATATATCTACTTCACCTAATCACATTGTGTTGAGTCATGTTATATATCTACCTCACCTAATCACCTTGTGTTGAGTCATGTTATATTTCTACCTCACCTAATCACATTGTGTGGAGTCATGTTATATATCTACCTCACCTAATCACCTTGTGTGGAGTCATGTTATATATCTACTTCACCTAATCACCTTGTGTGGAGTCATGTTATATATCTACCTCACCTAATCACCTTGTGTGGAGTCATGTTATATATCTACCTCACCTAATCACCTTGTGTGGAGTCATGTTATATATCTACCTCACCTAATCACCTTGTGTTGAGTCATGTTATATATCTACCTCACCTAATCACCTTGTGTGGAGTCATGTTATATATCTACCTCACCTAATCACCTTGTGTGGAGTCATGTTATATATCTACCTCACCTAATCACCTTGTGTGGAGTCATGTTATATATCTACCTCACCTAATCACCTTGTGTGGAGTCATGTTATATATCTACCTCACCTAATCACCTTGTGTGGAGTCATGTTATATATCTACTTCACCTAATCACCTTGTGTGGAGTCATGTTATATATCTACCTCACCTAATCACCTTGTGTGGAGTCATGTTATATATCTACTTCACCTAATCACCTTGTGTGGAGTCATGTTATATATCTACTTCACCTAATCACCTTGTGTGGAGTCATGTTATATATCTACTTCACCTAATCACCTTGTGTGGAGTCATGTTATATATCTACCTCACCTAATCACCTTGTGTGGAGTCATGTTATATATCTACTTCACCTAATCACCTTGTGTGGAGTCATGTTATATATCTACTTCACCTAATCACCTTGTGTGGAGTCATGTTATATATCTACCTCACCTAATCACCTTGTGTGGAGTCATGTTATATATCTACCTCACCTAATCACCTTGTGTGGAGTCATGTTATATATCTACCTCACCTAATCACCTTGTGTGGAGTCATGTTATATATCTACTTCACCTAATCACCTTGTGTGGAGTCATGTTATATATCTACTTCACCTAATCACATTGTGTGGAGTCATGTTATATATCTACCTCACCTAATCACCTTGTGTGGAGTCATGTTATATATCTACCTCACCTAATCACCTTGTGTAGAGTCATGTTATATATCTACTTCACCTAATCACATTGTGTGGAGTCATGTTATATATCTACCTCACCTAATCACCTTGTGTGGAGTCATGTTATATATCTACCTCACCTAATCACCTTGTGTTGAGTCATGTTATTATATCTACTTCACCTAATCACCTTGTGTGGAGTCATGTTATATATCTACCTCACCTAATCACCTTGTGTTGAGTCATGTTATATATCTACTTCACCTAATCACATTGGGTTGAGTCATGTTATATATCTACCTCACCTAATCACCTTGTGTGGAGTCATGTTATATATCTACCTCACCTAATCACCTTGTGTGGAGTCATGTTATATATCTACCTCACCTAATCACCTTGTGTGGAGTCATGTTATATATCTACCTCACCTAATCACCTTGTGTGGAGTCATGTTATATATCTACCTCACCTAATCACCTTGTGTGGAGTCATGTTATATATCTACTTCACCTAATCACCTTGTGTGGAGTCATGTTATATATCTACCTCACCTAATCACCTTGTGTGGAGTCATGTTATATATCTACTTCACCTAATCACCTTGTGTGGAGTCATGTTATATATCTACTTCACCTAATCACCTTGTGTGGAGTCATGTTATATATCTACTTCACCTAATCACCTTGTGTGGAGTCATGTTATATATCTACCTCACCTAATCACCTTGTGTGGAGTCATGTTATATATCTACTTCACCTAATCACCTTGTGTGGAGTCATGTTATATATCTACTTCACCTAATCACCTTGTGTGGAGTCATGTTATATATCTACCTCACCTAATCACCTTGTGTGGAGTCATGTTATATATCTACCTCACCTAATCACCTTGTGTGGAGTCATGTTATATATCTACCTCACCTAATCACCTTGTGTGGAGTCATGTTATATATCTACTTCACCTAATCACCTTGTGTGGAGTCATGTTATATATCTACTTCACCTAATCACATTGTGTGGAGTCATGTTATATATCTACCTCACCTAATCACCTTGTGTGGAGTCATGTTATATATCTACCTCACCTAATCACCTTGTGTAGAGTCATGTTATATATCTACTTCACCTAATCACATTGTGTGGAGTCATGTTATATATCTACCTCACCTAATCACCTTGTGTGGAGTCATGTTATATATCTACCTCACCTAATCACCTTGTGTTGAGTCATGTTATTATATCTACTTCACCTAATCACCTTGTGTGGAGTCATGTTATATATCTACCTCACCTAATCACCTTGTGTTGAGTCATGTTATATATCTACTTCACCTAATCACATTGGGTTGAGTCATGTTATATATCTACCTCACCTAATCACCTTGTGTGGAGTCATGTTATATATCTACCTCACCTAATCACCTTGTGTGGAGTCAGAGTATATATCTACTTCACCTAATCACCTTGTGTGGAGTCATGTTATATATCTACCTCACCTAATCACCTTGTGTTGAGTCATGTTATATATCTACTTCACCTAATCACATTGTGTTGAGTCATGTTATATATCTACCTCACCTAATCACCTTGTGTGGAGTCATGTTATATATCTACCTCACCTAATCACCTTGTGTGGAGTCAGAGTATATATCTACTTCACCTAATCACCTTGTGTGGAGTCATGTTATATATCTACCTCACCTAATCACCTTGTGTTGAGTCATGTTATATATCTACCTCACCTAATCACCTTGTGTGGAGTCATGTTATATATCTACCTCACCTAATCACCTTGTGTGGAGTCATGTTATATATCTACCTCACCTAATCACCTTGTGTGGAGTCATGTTATATATCTACCTCACCTAATCACCTTGTGTGGAGTCATGTTATATATCTACCTCACCTAATCACCTTGTGTGGAGTCATGTTATATATCTACCTCACCTAATCACCTTGTGTGGAGTCATGTTATATATCTACCTCACCTAATCACCTTGTGTGGAGTCATGTTATATATCTACCTCACCTAATCACCTTGTGTGGAGCCATGTTATATATCTACCTCACCTAATCACCTTGTGTGGAGTCATGTTATATATCTACCTCACCTAATCACATTGTGTGGAGTCATGTTATATATCTACCTCACCTAATCACATTGTGTGGAGTCATGTTATATATCTACTTCACCTAATCACCTTGTGTGGAGTCAGAGTATATATCTACTTCACCTAATCACCTTGTGTGGAGTCATGTTATATATCTACCTCACCTAATCACCTTGTGTTGAGTCATGTTATATATCTACTTCACCTAATCACCTTGTGTGGAGTCATGTTATATATCTACTTCACCTAATCACATTGTGTGGAGTCATGTTATATATCTACTTCACCTAATCACCTTGTGTGGAGTCATGTTATATATCTACCTCACCTAATCACCTTGTGTGGAGTCATGTTATATATCTACTTCACCTAATCACCTTGTGTGGAGTCATGTTATATATCTACTTCACCTAATCACCTTGTGTGGAGTCATGTTATATATCTACTTCACCTAATCACCTTGTGTGGAGTCATGTTATATATCTACCTCACCTAATCACTTTGTGTGGAGTCATGTTATATATCTACCTCACCTAATCACCTTGTGTGGAGTCATGTTATATATCTACCTCACCTAATCACCTTGTGTTGAGTCATGTTATATATCTACCTCACCTAATCACCTTGTGTGGAGTCATGTTATATATCTACTTCACCTAATCACCTTGTGTGGAGTCATGTTATATATCTACCTCACCTAATCACCTTGTGTTGAGTCATGTTATATATCTACCTCACCTAATCACATTGTGTTGAGTCATGTTATATATCTACTTCACCTAATCACCTTGTGTGGAGTCATGTTATATATCTACTTCACCTAATCACATTGTGTGGAGTCATGTTATATATCTACCTCACCTAATCAGCTTGTGTGGAGTCATGTTATATATCTACCTCACCTAATCACCTTGTGTGGAGTCATGTTATATATCTACCTCACCTAATCACCTTGTGTGGAGTCATGTTATATATCTACCTCACCTAATCACCTTGTGTGGAGTCATGTTATATATCTACCTCACCTAATCACCTTGTGTGGAGTCATGTTATATATCTACCTCACCTAATCACCTTGTGTGGAGTCATGTTATATATCTACCTCACCTAATCACCTTGTGTGGAGTCAGAGTATATATCTACTTCACCTAATCACCTTGTGTGGAGTCATGTTATATATCTACCTCACCTAATCACCTTGTGTTGAGTCATGTTATATATCTACCTCACCTAATCACCTTGTGTGGAGTCATGTTATATATCTACCTCACCTAATCACCTTGTGTGGAGTCATGTTATATATCTACCTCACCTAATCACCTTGTGTGGAGTCATGTTATATATCTACCTCACCTAATCACCTTGTGTGGAGTCATGTTATATATCTACCTCACCTAATCACCTTGTGTGGAGTCATGTTATATATCTACCTCACCTAATCACCTTGTGTGGAGTCATGTTATATATCTACCTCACCTAATCACCTTGTGTGGAGTCATGTTATATATCTACCTCACCTAATCACCTTGTGTGGAGTCATGTTATATATCTACCTCACCTAATCACCTTGTGTGGAGTCATGTTATATATCTACCTCACCTAATCACATTGTGTGGAGTCATGTTATATATCTACCTCACCTAATCACATTGTGTGGAGTCATGTTATATATCTACTTCACCTAATCACCTTGTGTGGAGTCAGAGTATATATCTACTTCACCTAATCACCTTGTGTGGAGTCATGTTATATATCTACCTCACCTAATCACCTTGTGTTGAGTCATGTTATATATCTACTTCACCTAATCACCTGTGTGGAGTCATGTTATATATCTACTTCACCTAATCACATTGTGTGGAGTCATGTTATATATCTACTTCACCTAATCACCTTGTGTGGAGTCATGTTATATATCTACCTCACCTAATCACCTTGTGTGGAGTCATGTTATATATCTACTTCACCTAATCACCTTGTGTGGAGTCATGTTATATATCTACTTCACCTAATCACCTTGTGTGGAGTCATGTTATATATCTACTTCACCTAATCACCTTGTGTGGAGTCATGTTATATATCTACCTCACCTAATCACCTTGTGTGGAGTCATGTTATATATCTACCTCACCTAATCACCTTGTGTGGAGTCATGTTATATATCTACCTCACCTAATCACCTTGTGTTGAGTCATGTTATATATCTACCTCACCTAATCACCTTGTGTGGAGTCATGTTATATATCTACTTCACCTAATCACCTTGTGTGGAGTCATGTTATATATCTACCTCACCTAATCACCTTGTGTTGAGTCATGTTATATATCTACCTCACCTATCACATTGTGTTGAGTCATGTTATATATCTACTTCACCTAATCACCTTGTGTGGAGTCATGTTATATATCTACTTCACCTAATCACATTGTGTGGAGTCATGTTATATATCTACCTCACCTAATCAGCTTGTGTGGAGTCATGTTATATATCTACCTCACCTAATCACCTTGTGTGGAGTCATGTTATATATCTACCTCACCTAATCACCTTGTGTGGAGTCATGTTATATATCTACCTCACGCTAATGCACCTTGTGTGGAGTCATGTTATATATCTACCTCACCTAATCACCTTGTGTGGAGTCATGTTATATATCTACCTCACCTAATCACCTTGTGTGGAGTCATGTTATATATCTACCTCACCTAATCACCTTGTGTGGAGTCATGTTATATATCTACTTCACCTAATCACATTGTGTGGAGTCATGTTATATATCTACTTCACCTAATCACCTTGTGTGGAGTCATGTTATATATCTACTTCACCTAATCACCTTGTGTGGAGTCATGTTATATATCTACTTCACCTAATCACCTTGTGTGGAGTCATGTTATATATCTACTTCACCTAATCACCTTGTGTGGAGTCATGTTATATATCTACCTCACCTAATCACCTTGTGTGGAGTCATGTTATATATCTACCTCACCTAATCACCTTGTGTGGAGTCATGTTATATATCTACCTCACCTAATCACCTTGTGTGGAGTCATATTATATATCTACCTCACCTAATCACCTTGTGTGGAGTCATGTTATATATCTACTTCACCTAATCACCTTGTGTGGAGTCATGTTATATATCTACTTCACCTAATCACCTTGTGTGGAGTCATGTTATATATCTACATCACCTAATCACCTTGTGTGGAGTCATGTTATATATCTACCTCACCTAATCACCTTGTGTGGAGTCATGTTATATATCTACCTCACCTAATCACCTTGTGTGGAGTCATGTTATATATCTACCTCACCTAATCACCTTGTGTGGAGTCATGTTATATATCTACCTTACCTAATCACCTTGTGTGGAGTCATGTTATATATCTACTTCACCTAATCACCTTGTGTGGAGTCATGTTATATATCTACCTCACCTAATCACCTTGTGTGGAGTCATGTTATATATCTACTTCACCTAATCACCTTGTGTGGAGTCATGTTATATATCTACTTCACCTAATCACATTGTGTGGAGTCATGTTATATATCTACCTCACCTAAACCTAAGCAGTTGTATTATAATCGCTAATCATTGCTGATCGCAATTATAATATACCCGTTAAATATATATAAATATACACGTCCACAAGTCCACTGCTGCTGTATTTACCACCTCACCTCAGTGAGTCCAGGGTCTGTGAGAACACTCACCTCTCGTGTAGAGAGCGCTGCGGGCAGGACACTGAAGCCTTTACTGGCTGCTGCAATGCAGATAGGCTCAGAGAGAGAGAGAGCTTCATGGCCAGCACAGAGAGGCTCAGAGAGAGAGAGAGCTTCATGGCCAGCACAGAGAGGCTCAGAGAGAGAGAGAGCTCCATGGCCAGCACAGAGAGGCTCAGAGAGAGAGAGAGAGATAGAGAGAGCTTCATGGCCAGCACAGAGAGACTCAGAGAGACACACAGAGAGAGAGAGCTTCATGGCCAGCACAGAGAGACTCAGAAGGAGCTTCTATCCCCAGGCCATCAGGATGTTCAACGACAATAACACTATGTAACAAACCATCAAATGCACTCACAGCACACACATCCACATGCACACACTCACTTTAAACAAACAACTCACTGCAGCACCCACTTTACACACTTTAGAACACCTAAACACACTTTATATTTATTGGTAAAGAGTTTGCACAGCAACTCATACCTCATTGCACCTTACCCTAAGTTGTACCCAGTGGAGGCTGTTGACCAAATTTTTTAGGTGAAGCAAAAATTATTATATTATATATTAAATTATATTTTTTAAACATCCCCAACGCTGCAACACCCCCATTCCTCCCAGGTGTCAGGCTCCTCATTCGCTTCCATTCATTTTGGGGACCATGTTTAAATATCATACTTCTGATGTATAAACAAACTATACTGCTGTGACGATTTCAATAAAACAAACCATTCTGATTCAATGGTATGCAAAACTGTACATTGGAATATCTAACACGTTTACCACCTTCCTCTGCACGAGGCCACAGATGGGTTTTATGTAACACAAGGACAATGAATGAATGAATGAATGAATGAATGAATGAATGAATGAATGAATGAATGAACGAACGAACGAACGAACGAACGAACGAACGAACGAACGAACGAACGAACGAACGAACGAACGAACGAACGAACGAACGAACGAACGAACGAACGAACGAACGAACGAACGAACGAATGAATGAATGAATGAATGAATGAATGAATGAATGAATGAATGAATGAATGAATGAATGAATGAAAACTTTATTTAACAGATTGCAGAATGGGTACAATACAGTACGGCTCAATACACACAATTGTTAAGGGGATGCAGACCAGAGAAAGACTTTCGTCTTGTTTACATCAGGGTCCCCCATTTGCAATTCATCATAACATGACATACAGTACTGCTACATATATATATGACATACAGAGATATAGACAGTACTGCTACATCCAGAAATTTATAACATACCAGATCTACAAATATACATTACTGTTTAAGAGTACAACGCCTGTCATATAGACCTATAGCGTTGGAAACTCAAATTGATGTTTGGCTTTTGTCTCCCGAGTGAAGTTAGAACTACACTACTGTTACGGACACGTATTGTTCTCTAAACAATTCGGCTGGCTAACGTTAGCTCACGTTAGCATCCAGGCTAAGCAGGCTTTCGTTTTATAAACACTACTTTTTTCTGATCCAGATGCATAAGTCCACTTCTTCATGTTGCTCAGTTGCTGGTTTATACTTCGGTCCTAATGTTAGCGCAAAGTTTAATTTAGCCTGCCCTACTGTGTTGTTACAGCTGTACAGCTTACTAAACTACTAGCGATCTCTTTCAATGCTGCCTAGTGCCTACACAGTCAAAACTTGAGATTGGCCCCAGCTAAACCTAACCTACGGACCTGCAGCTGGACCCGTTTTGACTGTGCAATGCAGCAACCTCTGATTGGATTTGAAGGTTGTCAATCATTCAACCTCTGTGTATTGGACTTCAAGGCTGTCAATCATTTAATCCACCATTCAATGGCAAGAGTTTAAATGCACAGACCGTGCTTAGATGACGTTAATAGCCTATTTTGATAGGCTATTATTTATTATTTATTTAATCCTGGGTCAACCTGTGCAGCCATCTGCACGAATATTTACTGCAGTCATTACTGCAATGCAGGCCTGCTCATGTGTAAATTAATAATAATTATGAATTATGAGTGAATTTGTGTTTCATGTGTTGTCATAGAGAAACCTCCACTGGTTGTACCACATTCCATTTCTGCATTGTACTTTATATTGTATTGTAACTCAGTTACTATTTTTTTCTACTCTGTATTGTATATTGTATATATGTATATTGAATGATTTTG
>NC_140165.1:269022536-269040036 GCF_963971535.1 Notolepis coatsorum
AGCAATACTGTCATTGACACGCAAACGCAGACGCAACCTTTTATTCCAGAGATGATTAGGATCTCTTGTTTATTTTCTATGTACGATATTGTTTCATATTCTGTTCTTGCTGGACATTAAAAGAGCAAAAAGAGCAACAAAAACGTGCAGTGGTTTCTGTTCTGTTGTATGAGAAACAGCTGTGTGTGTGTGTGTGTGTGTGTGTGTGTGTGTGTGTGTGTGTGTGTGGGTGTGTGTGTGGTGCACCATGTGAGAGCCTCTCCCTCTGCTCCTCCATGACCATGTGCTTGTCTGTCCTCTATCTATCATTACTCCTCTCCACCTCATCCCTCACTCCCAGCCTCATTCTTCACCTCCGCCTGTCCCTCCTAATCCATCTCTCTCCTCTTCCTTTCTCTTTATCCCGTTCTCTCTGTTTCTCTCACCTCTCTATATGTATATATATCCCTCTCTATCCTCTCTATCTCTGTCTCTCTCTCTCTTCTCTTTTCTCTCTCTCTCTCTCTCTCTCTCTCTCTCTCCTCTCTCTCTCCTCTCTCTCTCTCTCTCTCTCTCTCTCTCTCTCTCTCTCCATTTCTCTCTCCTCTCAGTCTCTCCATTGTCGCCCCAGGCAGCAGACGGAAGGCGTTCTCGTGGCGAGTGGAGCGAGTTTAAGATCTGAAGGTCTCTCTGCCTCACAAGGAGAGAGAGAGAGAGAGCACTGCACAAGAAGAGTAATGACAACCATTTTCAACTCTCTATCTCTCTCTCTCTCTCTCTCTCTCTCTCTCTCTCTCCTCCCTCCCCCTCCTCCCCCTCTCTCTCCTCCCTCTCTGTCTCCTTCCTATCAATTCAATTCAAATGGCTTTATTGCATGACGCAACTTGTACATGTCGCCAAAGCAAATTATTAATAATAACATAAGGATGGAACATACCAAACATGAACATACAAAAACAGATATTAGTGTCATAGTACATACAAAAAATTATAAGGGGGTCCCTGATGCCATGCAGGGTCTCAATGGGGTGTTTGTCCCATTGAAGAAAGCCTTGTTCTATAAGTGGAACCCACACCTCACTGCCATAGAGTGCAATTGGTTCAATAACAAATTCAATAAGTTTTAACCAAATTCGAATTGGTATTTCTGTTTGTATATTTATTTGTATGGCATAGAAAGCCCGGCGTGCTTTCCCTCTCAGCTCATTGACTGCTTCCTTAAAATGTCCAGTTGAACTTAGCTTTAGGTCTAAATAGGTGTAGTGTGTGCAGTACTCTACATGTTTTGTACCAATTGAGAACTCTCTCTCTCTCTCTCTCTCTCTCTCTCTCTCTCTCTCTCTCTCTCCTCTCTCTCTCTCTCTCTCTCTCTCTCTCTCTCTCCCTCTGAACACAAGCGGCATGTTGTCCCTGATGACTGAAAACAACACTTTTCACGTTTCTTTAGGAGACTCGCTCTCTCTCTTCCCCTCCTTCCCTCACCTCTTCTCTCTCTTCCCATCCTTCCCTCCCCTCTTATCTCTCTCTTCCCATCCTTCCCTCACCTCTTCTCTCCCTTCCCATCCTTCCCTCATCTCTTCTCTCTCTTCCCATCCTTCCATCTTCCTCCCTTCCCCCTCCTATTTCTGTCTAACTTCTCTAACTCTCTTTTATATATATCACTTTTCTTCGCTGATCCCCCTCTCCTCTCTCTCTCTCTCTCTCTCTCTCTCTCTCTCTCTCTCTCTCTCTCTCTCTCTCTCTCTCTCTCTCTCTCTCTCTCTCTCTCTCTCTCTCTCTCTCTCTCTCTCTCTCTCATTCCTCCATCTTACTCTAAATTGTACTTCTTCTCTTTTTCTCTTTGTCTTCCATCCCTCTCTTCCATCCCGTTATCTCTATCTCTATCTTCCCCCTCTCACCCTTATTCTCTATTCCTCTTTGTAGCTCTCTACCTTCACCCTTCATCCCTCTTTTTCATCCCTCTATATGTCTCTCCTTTCTTGTCTCCTCCTCCTCTTTATTTATAGCCATATAATTCACATTCCACAACCTCCTCTCTCATCATTCCTCCCCCATCCCCTCTCGCTGTGTCCCCCCCTCCCCTCTCGCTGTGTCCCCCCTCCCATCTCACTGTGTCCCCCTCCCCCCTCCCATCTCACTGTGTCCCCCCCCTCCCATCTCGCTGTGTCCCCCTGTTACGACCCTGCCTCAAGGGACGCAACCTATGTGCAAAACCGACACCAAAACCCTGTGCTCTAACTCAAAATGCTACTATAGCAAGGAACTATTAATGTAACTATAAACTAATGTACTAAGGTAACCCAACGGACAAGGACTGGAAGAACCTGACAGCTCTTTCTCTAAGCACAGACAGTGCATGTGTGTTACTAGGTCTGCCTTTAAAGCTCCCAGCAGGTAACCAATCAGCACTAATTGGCTAATTGGCAGCCCTCACCTGCATGCCCGGTGACACAGGAGTGATCAGGCCTCTAGTACATAACACCTCCCCCACCAAACTGGTTGCCCAAGAGGCAACCACTACACAACAACCCATAAACAAAACAAAAAACAACTGTGACCCCTTAGTTGTCAGGGCCACTACCACAACAGCGATAACGGGTACCACAAACACCGGTACTATGATCGTGAGAGGGCGTCTGCTAGCACGTTGTCCCTCCCACGAATGTGGCGAATATCCAAGTTATACGCCTGGAGGAACAAACTCCATCGCATCAAAAGATGGTTCGAGTTCACCATGCTGCGAAGAAAAACCAAAGGGTTATGGTCTGTATACACAACAAGGGGTAAACTGGAGGATCCAACGTAAACATCAAAATGGTTCAAGGCAAGAACCAAAGCGAGCGCCTCCTTCTCTATAGTAGAGTAGTGCAGTTGATGCCTGTCAAACTTTTTAGAAAAGTAGCACACTGGGTGCTCCACCTCTAATGCATCCTCTTGCAGGAGGACGGCTCCAGCACCGAGGTCACTAGCATCCACTGCCAACTTGAATGGCAGTTGAAAATCGGGAGCTGACAGAACGGGAGCGCTAATCAGAATACCCTTGATGCTCTCAAAAGACTGTTGACAAGTCTCAGTCCACACGAAAGGTACCTTAGGACTGAGCAGATTGGTCAAATGGGCAACAACAGAAGCAAAGTTCCTACAGAAACTCCTATAGTACCCTGCCATACCTAGGAAGCGCTTTAACTCCCGCCTGGTGATGGGAGCAGGGAAGCCCACTATAGCCTCCACCTTAGCTGCAATGGGGCACACATGCCCACGTCCAACCACCTTACCCAGGTAGGTAACCGTGGCCTGTCCAAATTCACATTTCGCAAGGTTAACTGTCAATTTAGCATCACCCAACCGCTTGAACACTTCCGCCAGATGCTCCACATGTTGTGACCAAGAGGAACTGTGGATAACCAGGTCATCCAGATATGCCTCACAGAACGCTACCCCGGCCAGGACCTTGTTCACTAGCCGCTGAAACGTCGCTGGGGCATTTCGCATGCCAAAGGCCATCACTGTATACTGGCAGAAACTCTCTGGTGTGACAAAAGCGGATATCTCACGTGCACGCGGAGTAAGCGGAACCTGCCAGTATCCCTTTAGCAAATCCAATTTACTTACAAAGGCTGCTGAACCCACCCAATCGATACAGTCGTCCATCCGAGGAAGAGGGTACGAGTCCGGCTTGGTTACTGCATTAACTTTACGGAAGTCAGTACAGAACCGATGAGTGCAGTCTGGCTTATCAACAACCAGGCAGAGGGAGCTCCACGCACTAGAACTGGGCTCCGCAATGCCATGTCTCACCATATAGTCTACTTCCTTACTCAAGATCCGTCGTTTTTCCGGATTCACCCTGTAGGCATGTTGCTTAATTGGCCCTGCACTACCAACATCAATGTCATGCTCGAGTACATTAGTACGACTAGGGACATCAGAAAACAAACGTGTATGCTGTCTAAGTAGGCGCACCACATCCGTACGCTCAGGAAGTGGCAAGTACGACAGGTGTGAGTCCAAGTCACCTAGTATCTGGGTGTTTGGCAACCTGCCCTGAGAAATCTCCTTCGACACAGAACAGTCGGCTACAATAGGAGATGCAGAAACTGTTAGAATAGCCACAGGCTTGACCCCTGACTGGTCAATCTGAGCCCTATCATTGTACGCCTTCAACATATTGACGTGACATAATCTACTCTTGCGCCTGCGGTCGGGAGTTTTAAACAAGTAGTCGACCTCACCAACTTTGCGCTCAACGGAGTATGGCCCACTGTATTTAGCCTGTAATGCAGACCCAAGAATAGGCGAGAGAACCAACACCTTGTCTCCCGGTGAGAACACCCTATGTCGGGCCCGCCTATCATACCACACTTTCATTTTTCCTTGGGCTATCTTTAGGTTCTCTTTCGCTAGTTCACATGCCCTACTAAGCTTAAGCCTGAAGTCACACAGATAGTCCAACAAATTAGTAGAGGAAGGAGTCTGGTCAGCCAACCACTTTTCCTTCAGCAGTTTCAAAGGACCCTCACTGTGTGGCCGAACACCAGCTCAGCCGGGCTGAATCCAAGAGACTCCTGGGTTACCTCCCTAGCAGCAAACAGAAGCAAAGGGATTCCATCATCCCAGTCTTTTTCGAACACCGTACAATATGCCCGCAGCATTGTTTTGATAGTCTGGTGAAATCTCTCCAGCGCCCCCTGGGACTCTGGATGATAGGCAGAGGAAGGGCAATGCTGGATAGACAACTGCTGGAGGACCTGAGCAAAGAGACGGGACATGAAGTTAGACCCTTGATCTGATTGAATAACCTTTGGTAAACCAAACGTCGAAAAAAACCTAACCAGAGCTTTGGATATAGCTGGGGCTGTGATCTTGCGTAAAGGAATGGCTTCAGGGAAACGGGTCGCTGCACACATAATAGTCAAAAGGTACTGGTTCCCTGTCTTAGTTCGAGGGAGGGGACCAACACAGTCAATGAGGATCCGCTCAAAAGGTTCCCCAACGGCAGGGATAGGCTGCAGAGGAGCCTGAGGGATCTTCTGGTTTGGTTTACCAACCACCTGACACACATGGCACGAGCGGCAATATTGTGCCACATCTGACTTCAAACCAGGCCAACAAAAATGTCTCAGCACACGGTCATAAGTCTTCCTGACTCCCATGTGACCAGCAAGATCATGATCATGTGCTAGATGCAGTATATCAGGACGATACACGGCTGGAACAACAATCTGAAACACAGACTGGACAGGTTAGGTGGTGTCCACTTTCTCATGAGCACGTCATTGCTAACAAAGTATCCTTGAGACGTATCTACCATTGCATCCTCTAAACCCGCCTCTTCAAAGAGGGACGACAAGGAGACATCCTTGTTTTGCTCTAGTACCAACTGCTCATGAGACGGTATCACCTTACCAAAACCCTCATCAGGGCCACTTTTCAACTCAACAAAGAACGTGTCACTAAGTGTCATATCACAATCTAAGTTACCAACATCATGGGTGTCACATTTGACCTTTGACATTGCGCGTGTTACCGCACACACAGGAAACACTCCTGGATGCTTCTGTGCGAGCTCATCAGGAACCTCAGAAACTACAGGGACGGGAATTACAACTGGAGTAGCCAGCACTTTGCCACCGGCCAAATCGTTCCCTAGAATGAAGGACACCCCCTTTATGGGAATGTGAGAACACACTCCTACGACAACATTGCCTGATACTAAGGGAGAGTTTAGCGAGACCTCATGCAAAGGAGTATTCACAAAGCCTCCTCCAAAGCCCTGAACAATGGCACCGGAATGCAATGAAGAATCTTCCGAAAATGGCAAAATCCCATCCAGAATGAGAGACTGGAAAGCTCCTGTATCTCTCCATATTGTAATAGCCTGCTTTGATCCTAATGCACCAACCAGTGAAACAAATCCATCCATCATAAATGTTGAGGAGCCCTCTAGCTCCCTGTCTGCACCTTTGATACTTCGCACCCCACCCTCTAATGTCGGCATAGGTGTCCTGTCCATGATTTCTACCAGAGCCACCGTTTTTACATTTTTCTGCTTAATCACAGGGCACCCAGCAACGATATGACCAGGCTCCTTACAGTAAAAACAGATAACCCCCTCTGGGAATGCACTAGCAGAGCCACCTTGCCTAGGAGTCGAAGTAAACCGACCAGCAGACACGGGTGCCGGGAACCGGCTCCCCTGGAAAGGACGCCTACTACCCCTGGACTCCACACGGCCCTCCTCTACAAAGACAGATTTGTGTGTTAACACAAACTCATCAGCCAAGACAGCAGCGTCGCCTATCTTCGATACCTTATGCTCATTTAGATGTGTGGAAACGTCATCAGGAACACACCTTTTAAATTCCTCTAGGAGAACCAACTGTCTGAGCTGCTCCCTTGACTCTGCTTTTTGCGAGGTGCACCACCGGTCAAACAGGTTCTCCTTCTCTTTTCCAAAAATCAACATAAGACTGCCCCTCCGACCTGCGATAACCTCTAAAACGCTGACGATAGGCCTCGGGGACCAACTCATAAGCCCTCAAAATGGAAGCTTTAACCAGCTCATAATCAGCGCTTTGTTCAAGGGACAGAGCAGTGTAGGCTTCTTGTGCCCTACCAACTAAAACACATTGCAGCAGCAGTGTCTTTCCACGTCTTTCTCAAAAAATGGTGGCACCATCCTAATATTCCTGCCTACATCAAACCCGGAACGTGACTCTGGATGCAGAGCACCCGCCTGCAAGGCAGCATGCTTATATTCAAGCTCCTTCTGTGCACGCTCGTGCTCCAACAACATTTGTTTCTCCTTAAACTCATGCTCCTCTCTCCGCTCCTCTCTCCTCTCCTCACGCTCGTGCTGTAGCTGCCTTTCCTTAAACTCCAACTCTCTTATCCTCCAGTCACCCTCTACACCAGGTAATAGCGGAGATGCGCCAGACGAAGGAGGCTCCTCCACCCTCTCCTCAAGCACCTGCTCCCTAACGAGTAACACCCTTAACGCACTCAGGGCAGACGGCTTCAAACGTTTCTCCCCTGCAGAAAGCTCTACCCTGTAGTGTACAGCAAGTTCTAGCAGTTGTTCTTTGGAAAACTTGTCTAACAAGTCATGAGACGGGCAATCAACAAAGTCCCTGATGGAAGCCATTGTCACTGAACCAGCCACCCCAAGCTACACACCCTACCTCACAGACACGAAGAACCACTAACGAACCACGAAGACCCCCCCAACGAACCACTGAAGAACCATGAAGAACCACTGAAGAACCATGAAAAAGCAGAAAAAACCGGCCCACCACATGTCTACCCTAAGAAACACTAAATCAAGCCCTACCACACTACCTGTGTTTTCTGGCCGCCCTAATCTACCTACCCTTAAACTAATGCCCTGTAGACCTAACTTTCTTCAACCACACCTGCTACCAGTCAAAGATCATATACCAATCATTTCATTGACCGCCCCAGGAGTACGTGGTGCACAGGACGCTAACCAACAACCAGAAAATAATGTCCCTATCTACATGTGGTGCCCACTAAACTATATATTTTAACAGCATAAGTAGTCACATCAAATTACAAACAAATACGGCCTACTCACCTGTTTGATGAAATGGCTCAGCCCCCACGTTACACCATATGTAACGAAACACCACCCAAACCATAATACCATGACACCCCGTGTAACACCAAAAAAAAAAAACACCAAACAAATTTCTAGGGGTAAATATCCCGGACGAGCGCACAACTGTTACGACCCTGGCTCAAGGTGCAAACCTATGTGCAAAACCGACACCAAAACCCTGTGCTCTAACTCAAAATGCTACTATAGCAAGGAACTATTAATGTAACTATGAACTAATGTACTAAGGTAACCCAACGGACAAGGACTGGAAGAACCTGACAAGAGTCTGCCTTTAAAGCCTCCCAGCAGGTAACCAATCAGCACTAATTGGCTAATTGGCAGCCCTCACCTGCATGCCCGGTGACACAGGAGTGATCAGGCCTCTAGTACATAACACCCCCCCTCCCCCCTCCCATCTCACTGTGTCCCCCCCCCCTCCCATCTCACTGTGTCCCCCGCCCCCTCCCATCTCACTGTGTCCCCCTCCCCCCTCACATCTCACTGTCCCCCTCTCCCCCCTCCCATCTCACAGGGTCCCCCGCCCCCTCCCATCTCACTGTGTCCCCCTCCCCCCATCCCATCTCACTGTCCCCCTTCTCCCCCCTCCCATCTCAATGTGTCCCCCTCCCCATCTCACTGTGTCCCCCCCCTCCCCCTCCCATCTCACTGTGTCCCCCCCCTCCCCCTCCCCCCTCCCATTTCACTGTGTCCCCCCCCTCCCCTCCCATCTCACTGTGTCCCCCTCCCCCCTCCCATCTCACTGTGTCCCCCCGCCCCCTCCCATCTCACTGTGTCCCCCTCCCCCCTCCCATCTCACTGTGTCCCCGCCCCCCTCCCATCTCACTGTGTCCCCCTCCCATCTCACTGTGTCCCTCGCCCCCCTCCCCATCTCGCTATGTCCCCCGCCCCCCTCCCATCTCACTGTGTCCCCCGCCCCCCTCCCATCTCACTGTGTCCCCCGCCTCCCTCCCATCTCGCTATGTCCCCCACCCCCCTCCCCCCTCCCATCTCGCTATGTCCCCCGCCCCCCTCCCATCTCACTGTGTCCCCCGCCCCCCTCCCATCTTACTGTGTCCCCCGCCCCCCTCCCCCCTCCCATCTCACTGTGTCCCCCTCCCCCCTCCCATCTCACTGTGTCCCCCTCCCCCCTCCCATCTCACTGTGTCCCCCGCCCCCTCCCATCTCACTGTGTCCCCCGCCCCCCTCCCCCCTCCCATCTCACTGTGTCCCCCTCCCCCCTCCCATCTCACTGTGTCCCCCGCCCCCTCCCATCTCACTGTGTCCCCCGCGCCCCTCCCCCCTCCCCCCTCCCATCTCGCTGTGTCCCCCGTTCATCCTTTAACTGCGTGACAGCAGCGGGCATTCTGGCTGCACATAAACACAGTGAAGAATCATCCTTCCTACTGACAAATACACTACAAATACACCTCCTGACAACACACACATAAACACAGTGAATAATCACCCCCCCCCCACTGACAAATACACTACAAATACACGTCTGAAAGATACACACATTACAAATTACAAAGCAGCTGTGGAAATATAGCACCACGCCAAGCACAACTTAATCATCCACCGGTCTATACTGCAATCCCTGTTGCCTTCACCCAGAGCGCCTCTGCTCCTCCTAGTTAATGTGTTCTGGATGTGTTCTAGGTGTTCTGGATGTGTTCTAGGTGTTCTGGATGTGTTTTAGGTGTTCTGGATGTGTTCTGGATGTGTTCTGGATGTGTTCTGGATGTGTTCTGAGTGTGCTATGGATGTGTTCTGAATGTGTTCTGGATGTGTTCTGGATGTGTTCTGAATGTGTTCTGAATGTGTTCTGGATGTGTTCTGAATGTGTTCTGAATGTGTTCTGGATGTGTTCTAGATGTGTTCTGGATGTGTTCTAGGTGTTCTGGATGTGTTTTAGGTGTTCTGAATGTGTTCTGGATGTGTTCTGGATGTGTTCTGGATGTGTTCTAGGTGTTCTGGATGTGTTCTAGATGTGTTCTGGATGTGTTCTAGGTGTTCTGGATGTGTTTTAGGTGTTCTGAATGTGTTCTGGATGTGTTCTGGATGTGTTCTGAATGTGTTCTGGATGTGTTCTGAATGTGTTCTGGATGTGTTCTGAATGTGTTCTGGATGTGTTCTGGATGTGTTCTGGATGCGTTCTAGGTGTTCTGGATGTGTTCTGGATGTGTTCTGGATGTGTTCTGGATGTGTTCTAGGTGTTCTGAATGTGTTCTGAATGTGTTCTGGATGTGTTCTGGATGTGTTCTGGATGTGTTCTAGATGTGTTCTGGATGTTTTCTGGATGTGTTCTGGATGTGTTCTAGGTGTTCTGGATGTGTTCTGAATGTGTTCTAGGTGTTCTGGATGTGTTCTGGATGTGTTCTAGGTGTTCTGGATGTGTTCTGGATGTGTTCTAGGTGTTCTGGATGTGTTCTGGATGTGTTCTAGGTGTTCTGGATGTGTTCTGGATGTGTTCTGGATGTGTTCTGGATGTGTTCTGAATGTGTTCTGGATGTGTTCTGGATGTGTTCTGAATGTGTTCTGGATGTGTTCTGGATGTGTTCTGGATGTGTTGTGAATGTGTTCTGGATGTGTTCTGGATGTGTTCTGGATGTGTTCTGGATGTGTTGTGAATGTGTTCTGGATGTGTTCTGGATGTGTTCTAGGTGTTCTGGATGTGTTGTGAATGTTTTCTGGATGTGTTGTGAATGTGTTCTGGATGTGTTCTGGATGTGTTCTGGATGTGTTCTGAATGTGTTCTGAATGTGTTCTGGATGTGTTCTGAATGTGTTCTGAATGTGTTCTGGATGTGTTCTGGATGTGTTGTGAATGTGTTCTGGATGTGTTCTGGATGTGTTCTGAATGTGTTCTGAATGTGTTCTGAATGTGTTCTGGATGTGTTCTGAATGTGTTCTGGATGTGTTCTGGATGTGTTCTGGATGTGTTGTGAATGTGTTCTGAATGTGTTCTGAATGTGTTCTGAATGTTTTCTGAATGTGTTCTGGATGTGTTCTGGATGTTCTGGATGTGTTCTAGGTGTTCTGGATATGTTCTAGGTGTTCTGGATGTGTTCTAGGTGTTCTGGATGTGTTCTGAATGTGTTCTGGATGTGTTCTGGATGTGTTCTGAATGTGTTCTGAATGTGTTCTGAATGTTTTCTGAATGTGTTCTGGATGTGTTCTGAATGTGTTCTGGATGTGTTCTGAATGTGTTCTGGATGTGTTCTGGATGTGTTCTGAATGTGTTCTGGATGTGTTCTAGGTGTTCTGGATGTGTTCTGGATGTGTTCTGGATGTGTTCTGAATGTGTTCTGAATGTGTTCTGGATGTTTTCTGAATGTTTTCTGAATGTTTTCTAGGTGTTTTCTTTATAACATTCATCTTAACATTATGTTTTAGAACACAAGTGATTTTCTTTAGAAAAAAATGATTGTTCTGAATGTTCTATCCAATAGCTCTAAAAGCTACTGCTCTTAAAGGGGAGATGTTGCATAGCGATATAAACATAGTCATAGCATCAAATGAGTATTTAGACAAACCACAGAAAAAAAATCACGTTATAAAAATAAGCCGTTTCTAAGAAAAAACTATTTGTCATGTCCCTTCGTGTAGAATTAATCCAGTGCGCCGCCATGTTCACGTTAAATGCTGACGTCACAGAGATGGTACTGGCAGTATTATACTGTAGGTCTAACACAGGCATTCTTAAAGTCCGGTCTAAATTATCTAATCTAATCTTAGAAATTAAGTAAAGTGAATAGTACTGGGTGTTAAGCATAACAGTATCTAAGTTAATTTACTTCTGACCATTATAGTCAAAGTATTTTCCTATGAACTGAAACTTATAAGATGTTCTCAGTGTTCAGTTATTAGCCAACAGCTGCAAAAATGAATGGTGTCAATTATGTTATAAGACATTGATATCAGGAGCTATCTGTAGCTACTGCTAGCCGGCTAGATAACGTTAGACAACGGAACGATAGCTAGTTAGCCAACAACTGCGAAAACAAATGCCAAAATGATGATATCAGACATTGATATCAGGAGCTATCAGTAGCTAGCCAGCTAGATAATGTTAGACAATGCCTCATGTATTAAAGTTTAAACTAAAGTGAATAGTTTACTGGGTAATTTTGTTTAAACAGTGAGCTAACGTGAGCTAACGTTAGCTACCTAGCTAATGGAGGTCTCATGCACTCAACTATTGCTGGAGCATTTGTTGACATGGGTCTTGGAGGGGGAGGGGCAAGGCGTGCAGCAGCCAATAGCCTTGCAGCTGGAGGCTACTCGCAGCAGCAGCTGTGTGCGAGAGAGAGAAGAGAATTGGGTGTGTCATCGATCGGTTTTCACGATCGGCAAAAATAAAGCATTATCAGAATTCACCAATCTCATATTTATACTGAATATCGGCCGATACCGATCGCTGGCCGATCGATCGGGGCATCCGTATTCACGACACTCCATTTTTACGTAGCTATCTAACCAGCAGTGTAAACCGGGAGCCAGCCCAAATCTTCACTGTGAGGTCACCATCAAAATGGCGCCGCCCATGGCCAAAACGGGGAAATGACATTACCCAAGGTACACAACAAACAAACTAGGCTCATATTGTTCAACGCTTCATCTCCCCTTTAAAACCCACATGTCGTTAATATAAATACGTATCTTCCCAACACATGTTCTAAATGTCCTACGATGTTCTTAACGTTCTACTACTAGAATACTGACTGATGCTCTCGATCTTCTCTTCTAGAACCCTGATGTCGTTGAGTTCCGAGGGGGGTGAACTTCACCACCAGGACTATTAGAACCTCAGAAGAATTTGACTCCCCCATCCTTGTCATCCACCTGTTTACCCCCCCCCCCCCCCCTCCCCCCCATAACTGTTTCCATGGATACCGTCGAGTAAAACACCCAAACTCATCTGTTGGACGCACCTGATTTAACCCAGTTTCCATGGTTCCTCCTGGTCTACCTGGTCTACACGGTTCATCCTGGTCTACCTGGTTCCTCCTTGTCTACATGGTTCCTCCTGGTTCCTCCTGGTCTACATGGTTCCTCCTGGTATACATGGTTCCTCCTGGTCTACATGGTTCCTCCTGGACTACATGGTTCCTCCTGGTCTACATGGTTCCTACTGGTCTACATGGTTCCTCCTGGTCCGCATGGTTCCTCCTGGTCTACATGGTTCCTCCTGGTCTACATGGTTCCTCCTGGACTACATGGTTCCTCCTGGTCTACATGGTTCCTCCTGGTCTACATGGTTCCTCCTGGTCTACATGGTTCCTCCTGGTCCACATGGTTCCTCCTGGTCCACATGGTTCCTCCTGGACTTGGATTGGAGACCGGAGGAGGACTATCTGGCTGTTCATCGGCTGATTCTCCAGGACAATGGAAACTTGATGTACTAATACTGGATAAATGACTCCTCATCTTTAATACGTCACAGAGTGATGTAAACATATAGGATTGGAATATAATAAAAAAAAAAAAAAAAAAAAAAAATTATAATAATAATAAAAGGATCTGGATAGATGTACTGCTGGATGGGCAGATTCTCTCTTGCTTCTGAAGTAGACGCAACAAGGGTTGACAGATGGTAGTATGGACAGCTAAAACAATGGAGGGACGATTAATAAAACTGGATTACACTGGATACTCAACCCATCCTGGACACATGATAGGATGACCGGCGTCCGCATGGTCACATGACTGGAACATGTGGAGGTGCACAGTCTCTCTGGGTCGCTGCCTAGCAACACAGAACTCGTGTCCCGCTTGACTCTATTACAGGATTCCAGTGACTTTGGATATAAAACGATCTGTTCTGAACACAGTGGACCTGAACCAAACGGATCTGGACTGAGCCGCACTGAACTGGATCTAGCTGGAACACAGTGAACTGAAAACAAACTGCTTTGAGAAAGGAATTTCAACCTCTGTTTCTGGAAGCACATAACTTAGCTAAACCTCTCCACAACCGGATCAAACTGGTTTGAACTGGATAGTACTGGATTTATGGCCTGGACGTTATTTTAAACAGGACTGGAATTGGTTTCAACCGTAATTCTGTTCTGTTCTGCTCCAGTATCTTCTGGTCTTGTCTGCTGTGATCTGGTTTGAACCGGTCTGGTCTGGTCTTGTATCTACTGTTCTGCCTGAGGCCCTCTCGTCGCCACAGACCCACTTCAACAGGTGAGTAATCACAATATTTTCCTATTAACCTAGCATAATATCAGCTCATTAACTGGTCTATTATTAGCGTATATACCTTCTGCTGACGTTAGAACGGAGGCTGTTAAATGAGAGGTATATTCCCTAACCCCTGGTCCCAGGCTCATACAATCTAATTACTCTTCTTGTCATCTGGGGCCTGAGCAATATTACCTCCGGTCCGCCCTCCGAGCACACATTCACACATGTACTGTACAACACACACACACACACACACACACACACACACACACACACACACACACACACACACACACACACACACACACACACACACACACACACACACACACACACACACACACACACACACACACACACACACACACACACACACACACACACACACACACATACACACACACACACACACACACACACACACACACATACACACACACACACACACACACACACACGTGCACAACCACACACACCGATACCAAAGCATGCTGCCGTGCACGTAGCCTAACGAGCGCCAGCTGATCGCTGACAGACAGGAGGGTCCAGAACAACACTCAGTAAACCATGTGGCTCATTACTACTAACAATAACCTCTATCTCTCTCTCTCTGTCTCTCTCTGTCTCTCTCTGTCTCTCTCTCTCTCTCTCTGTCTCTCTCTCTCTCTCTCTCTCTCTCTCTCTCTCTCTCTCTCTCTCTCTCTCTCTCTCTCTCTCTCTCTCTCTCTCTCTCTCTCTCTCTCTCTCACCTCCTAGTTACACACCTCCTAGTTACACACTAGTTACACACCTCCTAGTTACACACTAGTTACACACCTCCTAGTTACACACTAGTTACACACCTCCTAGTTACACACCTCTTAGTTACACACTAGTTACACACCTCCTAGTTACACACCTCCTAGTTACACACTAGTTACACACCTCCTAGTTACACACCTCCTAGTTACACACTAGTTACACACCTTCTAGTTACACACCTCCTAGTTACACACTAGTTACACACCTCCTAGTTACACACCTCCTAGTTACACACTAGTTACACACCTCCTAGTTACACACCTCCTAGTTACACACTAGTTACACACCTCCTAGTTACACACCTCCTAGTTACACACCTCCTAGTTACACACTAGTTACACACCTCCTAGTTACACACCTCCTAGTTACACACTAGTTACACACCTCCTAGTTACACACCTCCTAGTTACACACTAGTTACACACCTCCTAGTTACACACTAGTTACACACCTCCTAGTTACACACCTCCTAGTTACACACTAGTTACACACCTCCTAGTTACACACCTCCTAGTTACACACTAGTTACACACCTCCTAGTTACACACCTCCTAGTTACACACTAGTTACACACCTCCTAGTTACACACCTCCTAGTTACACACTAGTTACACACCTCCTAGTTACACACCTCCTAGTTACACACTAGTTACACACCTCCTAGTTACACACCTCCTAGTTACACACTAGTTACACACCTCCTAGTTACACACAGGGCAGAGCTTCTGCAGTGCAGCACCCCTAGAGCAGTTTGCGGTTTCAGTGCCTTGCTCGAAGGCACATAGTCAGAGATGGATGGGCACTGTAGATGTAATACCCCCGGTCTGTGCAGGGGGGTCGAACCTGTGACGTTACTGCCTGTTTAAGTGCAGGCCACCCTGTGATTTAGCCTGGCTTGGGGCGTATCTCAAGCTCCACTGACTGGTATGTTTGAAAGCATATGCGGTGTGTGTGTGTGTGTGTGTGTGTGTGTGTGTGTGTGTGTGTGTGTGTGTGTGTGTGTGTGTGTGTGTGTGTGTGTGTGTGTGTGTGTGTGTGTGTGTGTGTGTGTGTGTGTGTGTGTGTGTGTGTGTGTGTGTGTGTGTGTGTGTGTGTGTGTGTGTGTGTGTGTGTGTGTGTGTGTGTGTGTGTGTGTGTGTGTGTGTGTGTGTGTGTGTGTGTGTGTGTGTGTGTGTGTGCGTGCGTGCGTGCGTGCGTGCGTGCGTGCGTGCGTGCGTGCGTGCGTGCGTGCGTGCGTGCGTGCGTGCGTGCGTGCGTGCGTGCGTGCGTGCGTGCGTGCGTGTGTGTGTGTGGCTCCACATTAAGTAGCCTCTCACGCCTTGAGGACATATCCAACTAATACATCTAGTCGTGACCACATTACTGGGGTGGACACACACTCTGTGTAATCTGAAGATGAGACATGCATGTCTGATTGCTCACGCACGCACTGTACACTGACTTTTCTCCCCACATATATAACAGCTTTTGATGATCAGGGAGATGGATAAACTGTGGATCCATTTAATTTATTTGATTTGATGTATGTATGTATGTATGTCCTGCCTTTTTAATAATGTTCCTTTGTGTTTTATTTTTATTTATTTGATTTTATCCCCCATCCCCTTTCCCCTAGGGGGCTTTTTACCCCCAAATAGGCCGTTATTGAAAATAAGAACTTGTTCTTAATTAACCTGCCTATTCAAATAAAGGTTTGATGATGATGATGATTTGACAGTGTAGTTGAGATTCCCCTGATGACAAAGTGAACACAGCCTGGCCTCTCTGGGCAGCCAGTTCTGCCTGTGGCGGCCTGTTTCTATGGCCAGACTGTGTCCACTCAGTCTGTACCGTGTCAATGTCTTTCTTAATTTTATATAATTCACGGTGGTCAGGTATTCTGCCACCATGTACTCTCTGTTTAGGGTCAAATAGAATTCTAATTTACTTTGTGATTTGGTTGATTTGTTCCATTATTCTATATCATTTTCTTTTTGTTTTGACATGATTTGGTTGGGCCAGATTGCTTGTTGTCTGTCCAGAAACCCCTCATTTATCATTATAATGCCTAGAAAGTGTTCTATTTTTGTTCCTAAGCACAGAATTTAGCATGTCTCTACGCACAGAAAAATCGGGATTTATCACACGTGCATACACAGGTCCTATGCACACTCCGTGTTGATAAATACCATTTGTTCTTACCGTCTATGCTCGTGCATGATTATCCATTATGCTAATGAAACACCCCCCATGGGATGTGAAATAATGGACTAAGCCGAGTGAACTCTGAGAAACTTCACCAGCGAGATTGTTCACAGAGGTCTAACCAACTAATTTATCGCACTGTCGAACCAAGAAGACACAGCGAGTGTTATGGGAGAAATACGCGACAGGCTGACGGACTTGTACACGGTGATATTGGATATCAATGACTCCCTAAAGACCATTGCTGCCTGGGTAGCGCAAAATACTAATAAAGACCGTTAACCTGCTGGAATATGAATGCCTTTTTTCGCTTCGTTCTTTTAAAGTTCGATTGGCTTTGCTGTCGGTATTAGGTAGCCTATATAAATTATATATAATAGCATAGCCTAACGAGGGCGGTTAGGTGGCCGAGCGGAGATTGCGTTCGTCACCAACCCCGGAGCTGTGAGCTGGATTCGCCTGTTCGAATCCAGCTCACAGCTCCGGGGTTGTCACCAGCTTGGCTGGCCGTCTGCACTAATACAATTGGCTGTATTAGAGGGTGGGAGAAGCTGGCGGGGTGGGTCCGGGTCGTTGTAAACAGCGACTCCTACAGTTCGGTCGGGGCGCCTGCTAAGCGCGGATAGGACTTGAGGGGGATAGTGTGATCCTCCCACACGCTACGCCCTCTCGATGAGAATCCGCGCTGCCAGGTGAAAAGAAGCGGTGATTGGCTGGACGTGTGTCGG
>NC_140165.1:269047536-269062536 GCF_963971535.1 Notolepis coatsorum
CTTGCTTAACACAGATGTACGGTTAACAGGTTAACACTTGGCCGCCTGGGAGAAATGATCTTTTTCATACAGTCAACATATTCTTAAATAATAGCGCTGCCCGAGGCTGGGCATGATACAGTCAACATATAGCAAGAGAGAGAGCGAGAGAGGGTTCCCGTTCTACAGTCAATATACAGTGTACAGAGAGAGAGAGAGAGAGAGAGAGAGAGAGAGAGAGAGAGAGAGAGAGAGAGAGAGAGAGAGAGAGAGAGAGAGAGAGAGACACACATTGGAAAGAAATTGAAATGCTATTTGGCCCTAAACAGAGAGTACACAGTGGCACAATACCTGAGCACTGTGACTGAAGATCCTTGACTAGGTACAGACTCAGCGAGCACAGCCTAGCCATCGAGAAAGGCAGCCATAGGCAGACTGTGTGTGTTAGAAAGAGAGAGAGAGAGCATGTGTGTTTGTCGTGTGTGTGTGTTAGAGAGAGAGCATGTATGAGAGAGATAAGCAAAGATGAGCCCCTAAAAGGATATTCAACTTTTAATTAATGGAAGAACAAAACAGAAGGAAAAGATAACTTCACAAAGGCAACATGAATATACATAGATCCAAAAGGACAAAGATCAACACTTAAATCCAAAGAGAAGAGGGTCTATACCAGAGAAAACAGCTAAACAGCATTCAGCTAAATAGGCTAGGCAGGTACTGACACCAGGCCACACACAGCTTTGGCCAACAGCCCAACGCTACCCAAGCTACACAAACGACCAAGACAATTCACACACAGCACATGTCATATCTCCAAATGTTGTGAAGTAACATATGTTTTGCCTGGAAAAAAACATCGTTATTAACAAAACATTCGGGAGGGGAAGGAAGGAAGAGTGGGGTAATGTCATGACATCTTACCTGCACGAGGAACGCAGGGCGAAAGGCCGCAACACAGGTCTCCACGTTGACGAAAGGCCTCTCACTGGCGGGACAAAAAGAAGCTATGGCCGGAGCCTTGTCATGGTGCAGGCCCGACTACATCTTCTGTCAAAGATGATGTCGTAGTCAGAGTGCCAGAACCCCCTGCTATTCTGACGGCTAATGTCAATGGTCGTAGCACAAGCTAACAGCTAACTCTAGGCTAACTGATAGCATCAAACTAACGTTCCCAGCCGACAGCTAACGTTGTAGCTAAACAGCTAACTGGCTAACAGTTAGCTCAACCCGGCTATCGCTAACCATTAGCTAACGCAGAAGCAAGCTATGCGGCTACCACTGAAAAACTGTACAACATGAGAAAAGCAATACAGGTGCTGACACCAGGCCACACACCGTTAGCTACTAGTACTACAACAGCTAGTCGGCCTGTTTTGCTCCAGAGAGAGAGAGAGAGATATCCACGGCGGGAATAAAAACTCATTAAAAACTCACCAAACGTCCAAGAGGATGGAGACAACCGCGTGGAGTTGACGAAGTTCATCTGCCGAACGACCATCCACTTCATCTTGGCATAACAATGCTGCACGCGCTGTCTCTAGGTTAGCTAACGCTAGTTAGCCTTTAGCTAAGCTAGCTACTAGCCGACATCATCATGGCTATATCCCGACTGAACCACACTTAATATTATAACGTAGCTAAAGCTAACTAGCTGTCCCTGTCTTTAGCCGGGATGGCTAGCCTGACTGAACTGTCTAACATGCAACAACTTTCATCTTCAGTCCATCTGCCGAACGATGTCCTCTTCATCTTGGCTGGCATAATCTAGGCTCCAATGCTGCACGCGCGAAATAGTCAGACGCTACTGATGGGTCGGTCATGAGCGACTTTTTCATAAGAGCCGATTCATTGCCGTGAGCGTGAGTCGAATCGCTCACGTCTGGCAATGAGTCGGTTCACGCCCCCCCCCCCCCCCCCCCCCCGGCATGCACACAGACACACACAATGAACTCAACAGACGCTACCTTACCTGGCTGTAACCCCTCCCCTCATTGAAACCAATTCTGCTGCCTGCAGAGCCTCAGAGCCAGGAACGTGTCTAATGTGAAATATATAAGCATATAAGCAAAACTAGATTTTAGGTCTGTGATGAAAAAGGGCCTCGCGGGAAGGGGGGCCTCACAAAAAAAAAAAAAAAAAAAAAAAAAAAAAAATTTTGTGCGAGGCCCCCCTTCCCGCGAGGCCCTGTGCGACCGCACTGCTCGCACACCCCCTGAGGCGGCCCTGCCTAGGGGTCATGTGACCCCTTGTCGGCTGTGTGTAGTGTGTGATATACTGAAGGTCTGGGGTGGGTTTAGACTAAATCTGAACATGATTTTCCAAAATGGTCGACTTTCGCGAACTAAACAAGACCAAATCGAAAAATGAAAATGAATCTAATAACACTTTAACCTATTGGTAAACTAACGTATTGATGATAATATACATTATAAATGCTGTTGTGACATGGTTATGATGTTTATACTTGAATACTTTTGAAAAATAAAACGATACTTTTGTCAAACAGTCTGGAGAGATTGATTTATGACGTGATGTCATTCGCGGTCCGGTCCGCCGATGGACCGCATGGGTGGAAGAGGTTAACCTCTTAAGCCCGGAGCCCTATTTTCTGAAAATCTACCTAAAATATATACCTAAGTAAATGGAAGATTGCTCCACTTCTACAAGGTCCATTTGCATGTTCTTGGTATCTAGGGACACCTATCGACCTCAGTGAATGTATTCCTAGTGTCAGAAATATTGTGTCTATTACTAGACTTGCTTTAATTGTGATGAAACAAAGGAGAATATGAATTACGATTTTTCTTTGCATATTTGACAGTGAATAACACCATGCTAAAAATAACCAGATTTGATTTGATTTGATGTTTTACATACAGGTGTATGCCCAGCCCATATAAGGGCTTACAAGACACATAACAATAAGTATATAATAATATACTTGACCAATTACTTAACAAAACCAGACATGAAAAACTGCCACTGAACTCGTCCAGTACCTTCTTGAGATCACGTGTACAAAAAATCGAAGGAAATGAATAAAGGGAAGATGATTAAACAGAAGGTTTTGTAGATACAGTACTGAATTCTGCCATCCGGACACATGCAATTTGAAATATTATTATAGAATAAAGAATATGAGGCCTATAAATTACCTTATTATAGCCAACTTGCACATCTATGGATCGGGCCAAATCTACTCTTTCCAATGGCAACACGGATTGTTGCTAATGTAACACTACAGAAGGTTAACCCTTTCACTACCACACTACAGAAGGTTAACCTGTCACTACCACACTACAGAAGGTTAACCTTTCACTACCATACTACAGAAGGTTAACCTTTCACTACCACACTACAGAAGGTTAACCTTTCACTACCATACTACAGAAGGTTAACCTTTCACTACCACACTACATAAGGTTAACCTTTCACTACCACACTACAGAAGGTTAATCCTTTCACTACCACACTACAGAAGGTTAACCTTTCACTACCACACTACAGAAGGTTAACCTTTCACTACCACACTACATAAGGTTAACCTTTCACTACCACACTACAGAAGGTTAACCCTTTCACTACCACACTACAGAAGGTTAACCTTTCACTACCACACTACAGAAGGTTAACCTTTCACTACCACACTACAGAAGGTTAACCTTTCACTATCACACTATAGAAGGTTAATCTTTCACTACCACACTACAGAAGGTTAATCTTTCACTACCACACTACAGAAGGTTAACCTTTTCACTACCACACTACAGAAGGTTAACCTTTCACTACCACACTAGAGAAGGTTAACCTTTCACTATCACACTACAGAAGGTTAACCCTTTCACTACCACACTACAGAAGGTTAACCTTTCACTACCACATTACAGAAGGTTAACCTTTCACTATCACACTACAGAAGGTTAACATTTCACTACCACACTACAGAAGGTTAACCTTTCACTACCACACTACAGAAGGTTAACCTTTCACTACCACACTACAGAAGGTTAACCCTTTCACTACCACACTACATAAGGTTAACCCTATCACTACCACACTACAGAAGGTTAACCCTTTCACTACCACACTACATAAGGTTAACCTTTCACTACCACACTACAGCAGGTTAACCATTTCACTACCACACTACAGCAGGTTAACCTTTCACTACCACACTACAGAAGGTTAACCCTATCACTACCACACTACAGAAGGTTAACCCTTTCAATACCACACTACAGAAGGTTAACCTTTCACTACCACACTACAGACGGTTAACCGGTCGATGGTTAATGAATGGTTCTGCTACAACCTGGTTAAACTCTGGTAATGGCGGTTCTGGTGAGGAGGAAGAGGAGGAGGAGGAGACATGAGGAGGAGGAGGAGGAGGAGGAGGAGGAGGAGGAGGAGGAGGAGGGGGAGGAGAGACATGAGGAGGAACAAGAGGAGGAGAAGGAACAAGAGGAGGAGAGACAGGAGTAGGAGGAGGAGCAGTAGCAGGGCGTAGTCAGTTCTATATGCTGTGGTCTTGTATCTGTCTCAAAGGAAACACTAGCATCAATTATAACCAGCAGAGCAAGCTACACACACACACACACAGGCAGGCAAACTGGGTTATCAGAATGTAATGCACACACACACACACACACACACACACACACACACACACACACACACACACACACACACACACACACACACACACACACACACACACACACACACACACACACACACACACACACACACACACACACACACACACACACACACACACACACACACACACACACGCACACACACACACACACACACACACACATAGGCATGTAAACAGGGTTATCAGTATGTACTGCCCTCAGCAACAGGACATTACAAGAAGGAGAACAAAGAGACAGATGATGCAGTTCGACCACCGAACAGGGCGCCTCCCTGTGGTTTACTGTGGTACTGAACCCTGTAATCTAATACATCACTCCTGGGTTTACTGTGGTACTGAACCATGTAGTCTAACACATCACTCCTGGGTTTACTGTGGTACTGAACCCTGTAGTCTAACACATCACTCCTGGGTTTACTGTGGTACTGAACCCTGTAGTCTAACACATCACTCCTGGGTTTACTGTGGTACTGAACCCTGTAGTCTAACACATCACTCCTGGGTTTACTGTGGTACTGTACTGTAGTCTAACACATCACTCCTGGGTTTACTGTGGTACTGAACCCTGTAGTCTAACACATCACTCCTGGGTTTACTGTGGTACTGAACCCTGTAGTCTAACACATCACTCCTGGGTTTACTGTGGTACTGAACCCTGTAGTCCAACACATCACTACTGGGTTTACTGTGGTACTGTGTGGAACCCTTGTGTCTGGAGTGCTTTTGTAACTGGTCTTAACATTTACAAATAACATTTAATTAAGCCAGAGTCCTATTTTCTGAAAATCCGCCTAAAAATACATACCTAAGTAAATGGAACATTGCTCCACTTCTACAAGGTCCAATTGCATATTCTTGGTATCTAGGGACACGTATGGATCTCATGGAATGTATTCCCAGTGTCAGAAATATTGTGTCTATTACTAGGCTTGAGTAAATTGTGATGAACCAAAGGAGAATATCAAGAAAAATAAAGTGTTGCTTTTTTCACCTTTGAAAGTGAATAACACCATGCTAAAGTGGTCTACATGCTACATGAAAATCAACCTTTGAGATGGACTACGTGCTTACTCCTAAACTCCTGCTTGCTGCTAATGTAGCTGAGTCACTGTAAACAGAGTTAGGCTACCATCTACCAGCTACCAGCCACCAGCCACCACCACCACCAGGCCAGCCCCAGGCTACTAGCTACCAGCCACCATCACCAGGCCAGCCCCAGGCTACCAGCTACCAGCCACCATCACCAGGTCAGCACCAGGCTACCAGCTACCATCTACCATCACCAGGCCAGCCCCAGGCTACCAGCTACCAGTCACCAGGCCAGCCCCAGGCTACTAGCTACCAGCCACCACCACCAGGCCAGCCCCAGGCTACTAGCTACCAGCCACCACCACCATGCCAGCCCCAGGCTACTAGCTACCAGCCACCACCACCAGGCCAGCCCCAGGATACCAGCTACCAGCCACCACCACCAGGCCAGCCCCAGGAAACCAGCTACCAGCCACCACCACCAGGCCAGCCCCAGGAAACCAGCTACCAGCCACCACCACCAGGCCAGCCCCAGGATAGCAGCTACCAGCCACCACCGCCAGGCCAGCCCCAGGATACCAGATACCAGCCACCACCGCCAGGCCAGCCCCAGGATACCAGCTACCAGCCACCACCGCCAGGCCAACCCCAGGATACCGGCCATCAGGCCAGCCCCAGGTGTAGTGAATCCACAGCCTAGCCGCCACCTACAATAGAATGGTTTAGATCCTACTTATCAAACCGAAAACAATGTGTCACGGTCAATGGCGCCAAGTCCCCATATCTAGACAACCCTGTAGGTGTCCCTCAGGGATCAATCCTTGGGCCCCTGCTATTCTCCCTGTATATCAATGACCTGCCAAATGTGTGTCCCGAACTCAATGTACAGATGTATGCCGATGACGCAGTCATCTACACACAGGGCAAGGACATAGAGTTGATTACATCTAGGCTCACATGCGCACTAGACAAGGTACAATGCTGGTTAAACAGCACCTGTCTCCTACTTAATGCGAAAAAGACTGTGTGCATGTTCTTTAGCAAGCGTCCAGAAACCATCAAGCGGTCCAATGTGTTCCTGAGGAAGGAGGGAAGGAAGGAAGAACTAGAACTTGTTTCCCACTTCAAATTCCTTGGGGTCATCTTGGACTCAAACCTGACCTTTAAGAAACATATAAAGAAAGTGAGGAACACCATCAACTTCAACATTTCCAACTTCAAACAAATACGGCCCTCCCTAACACTTGAAGCCGCAAAGACATACCTACACTGTATGGTCTTCTCTCACATTGAATATTGCCTTCTAAACTGGTCATTTACTGGGGCCACAGCCATGAAACCCATAGAACAACTCTACAACAGAGCATTGAAGGTATATGACAGGAAACAGTACTCATACCACCACTGTAAAATCCTGGATAAGCATCAAATTTAAAATTTTGAAAACCTCAGACGTTATAAAAGTTCCTGCTTTGTATATAAATGCCTGCACAGATTAGCCCCTCCCCCTCTCAAGGAGTTTATCCACGAGAAAAGGAACACTGGATTAGCCACTAGATCAAACACCAGAGGGGATTGTGAGGTCCATTTTAGAAAGACCGCCTTCAGCAAAAATTGTCTATCGATAAAGGGAAGTGGAACATGGAACAGCCTTCCGGTCCCCTTAAGGGAATGTCCCACCCTGTCCACCTTTAAGGGCCAACTCAGGAAATGGCTGTTAGACAGCCAAATATGCACTCATTAGGGATGTTAGTGATGTTGTACTGACTGAATGTCATGTTAGTGTGGTCATGTCAGTGATGTCAGTTTTTATGAATGAACGCTGTATGGTCCGTTTTGTGTTTGTTTTATGTTAGGACTACGGGTGGAAATTAGTCCTGTGCTATTCCCGACATATTTACGTCCTTATCATGCTGTGATGTTATGCATACACATGTAAATGATGTTCATTAATTTGCATTGTCCTTAATAAACAAATCTTAAATCTTAAAAATGACCAGACATTGCCACTGAGCTCATTCAGCACCTTCTTGAGATCACGTGTAGATACAATCTACATTAATCTGTAGACATGGATTTATGATGGGATGTCATTCTGGGTCCGGTACCGGACCTGTCGGGCTTAAGAGGTCAATCAGACTGGTCACTTTAATCAGACTGGTCACTTTAATCAGGCTGGTCACTTTAATCAGACTGGTCACTTTAATAAGGCTGGTCACTTTAATCAGGCTGGTCACTTTAATCAGACTGGTCACTTTAATAAGGCTGGTCACTTTAGTTAGGCTGGTCACTTTAATCAGACTGGTCACTTGAATCAAACTGGTCACTTTAATCAGACTGGTCACTTTAATCAGACTGGTCACTTTAATCAGGCTGGTCACTTTAATCAGACTGGTCACTTTAATCAGACTGGTCACTTTAATCAGGCTGGTCACTTTAATCAGGCTGGTCACTTTAATCAGACTGGTCACTTTAATCAGGCTGGTCACTTTAATCAGACTGGTCACTTTAATCAGACTGGGCACTTTAATCAAACTGGTCACTTTAATCAGGCTGGTCACTTTAATCAGACTGGTCACTTTAATACGGCTGGTCACTTTAATCAGACTGGTCACTTTAATCAGACTGGTCACTTTAATCAGAATGGTCACTTTAATCAGACTGGTCACTTTAATCAGACTGGTCACTTTAATCAGACTGGTCACTTTAATCAGGCTGGTCACTTTAATCAGGCTGGTCACTTTAATAAGGCTGGTGACTTTAATCAGACTGGTCACTTTAATCAGGCTGGTCACTTTAATCAGACTGGTCGCTTTAATCAGGCTGGTCACTTTAATCAGACTGGTCACTTTAATAAGGCTGGTCACTTTAATCAGGCTGGTCACTTTAATCAGACTGGTCACTTTAATCAGGCTGGCCACTTTAATCAGACTGGTCAATTTAATCAGGCTGGTCACTTTAATCAGACTGGTCAATTTAATCAGACTGGTCACTTTAATCAGGCTGATCAGGCTGGTCACTTTAATCAGGCTGGTCACTTTAATCAGACTGGTCACTTTAATCAGACTGGTCACTTTAATCAGGCTGGTCACTTTAATCAGGCTGGTGACTTTAATCAGACTGGTCACTTTAATAAGGCTGGTCACTTTAATCAGACTGGTCACTTTAATCAGACTGGTCACTTTAATCAGAATGGTCAATTTAATCAGGCTGGTGACTTTAATCAGACT
Organism: Notolepis coatsorum; assembly: GCF_963971535.1. Classification (NCBI taxonomy): domain Eukaryota; kingdom Metazoa; phylum Chordata; class Actinopteri; order Aulopiformes; family Paralepididae; genus Notolepis; species Notolepis coatsorum. The sequence continues at coordinate 269,056,435 of NC_140165.1, forward strand.
GGTCACTTTAATCAGGCTGGTCACTTTAATCAGGCTGGTCACTTTAATCAGGCTGGTGACTTTAATCAGACTGGTCACTTTAATCAGGCTGGTCACTTTAATCAGGCTGGTCACTTTAATCAGGCTGGTCACTTTAATCAGACTGGTCACTTTAATCAGGCTGGTCACTTTAATCAGACTGGTCACTTTAATCAGGCTGGTCACTTTAATCAGACTGGTCACTTTAATCAGGCTGGTCACTTTAATCAGACTGGTCACTTTAATCAGACTGGTCACTTTAATCAGGCTGGTCACTTTAATCAGGCTGGTCACTTTAATCAGACTGGTCACTTTAATCAGACTGGTCACTTTAATCAGGCTGGTCACTTTAATCAGGCTGGTGACTTTAATCAGACTGGTCACTTTAATAAGGCTGGTCACTTTAATCAGACTGGTCACTTTAATCAGACTGGTCACTTTAATCAGAATGGTCAATTTAATCAGGCTGGTCACTTTAATCAGACTGGTCACTTTAATCAGGCTGGTCACTTTAATCAGGCTGGTCACTTTAATCAGGCTGGTCACTTTAATCAGGCTGGTCACTTTAATCAGGCTGGTGACTTTAATCAGACTGGTCACTTTAATCAGACTGGTCACTTTAATCAGGCTGGTCACTTTAATCAGACTGGTCACTTTAATCAGGCTGGTCACTTTAATCAGACTGGTCACTTTAATCAGACTGGTCACTTTAATAAGGCTGGTCACTTTAATCAGGCTGGTCATGGTCACTTTAATCAGGCTGGTCACTTTAATCAGGCTGGTGACTTTAATCAGACTGGTGACTTTAATCAGGCTGGTCACTTTAATCAGACTGGTCACTTTAATCAGGCTGGTCACTTTAATCAGACTGGTCACTTTAATCAGGCTGGTCACTTTAATCAGACTGGTCACTTTAATCAGACTGGTCACTTTAATCAGGCTGGTCACTTTAATCAGGCTGGTCACTTTAATCAGGCTGGTCACTTTAATCAGACTGGTCACTTTAATCATACTGGTCACTTTAATCAGGCTGGTCACTTTAATCAGGCTGGTCACTTTAATCAGACTGGTCACTTTAATCATACTGGTCACTTTAATCAGGCTGGTCACTTTAATCAGGCTGGTCACTTTAATCAGACTGGTCACTTTAATCAGGCTGGTGACTTTAATCAGACTGGTCACTTTAATCAGGCTGGTCACTTTAATCAGACTGGTCACTTTAATCAGGCTGGTCACTTTAATCAGACTGGTCACTTTAATCAGGCTGGTCACTTTAATCAGACTGGTCACTTTAATCAGACTGGTCACTTTAGTCAGGCTGGTCACTTTAATCAGGCTGGTCACTTTAATCAGGCTGGTCACTTTAATCATACTGGTCACTTTAATCAGGCTGGTCACTTTAATCAGGCTGGTCACTTTAATCAGACTGGTCACTTTAATCATACTGGTCACTTTAATCAGGCTGGTCACTTTAATCAGACTGGTCACTTTAATCAGACTGGTCACTTTAATCAGGCTGGTCACTTTAATCAGACTGGTCACTTTAATCAGGCTGGTCACTTTAATCAGGCTGGTCACTTTAATCAGACTGGTCACTTTAATCAGGCTGGTCACTTTAATCAGACTGGTCACTTTAATCAGACTGGTCACTTTAATTAGGCTGGTGACTTTGCTCTGGATGTCCGTCCCTCTGTGCTGACCTGTAGTGGATAACTGACCGCTCTGTGTTGACCTGTAGTGGATAACTGACCGCTCTGTGTTGACCTGTAGTGGATAACTGACGCTCTGTGCTGACCTGTAGTGGATAACTGACCGCTCTGTGTTGACCTGTAGTGGATAACTGACCGCTCTGTGTTGACCTGTAGTGGATAACTGACCGCTCTGTGCTGACCTGTAGTGGATAACTGACCGCTCTGTGTTGACATGTAGTGGATAACTGACCGCTCTGTGTTGACCTGTAGTGGATAACTGACCGCTCTATGTTGACCTGTAGTGGATAACTGACCGCTCTGTGCTGACCTGTAGTGGATAACTGACCGCTCTGTGTTGACCTGTAGTGGATAACTGACCGCTCTGTGTTGACCTGTAGTGGATAACTGACCGCTCTGTGTTGACCTGTAGTGGATAACTGACCGCTCTGTGCTGACCTGTAGTGGATAACTGACCGCTCTGTGCTGACCTGTAGTGGCAAACTGACCGCTCTGTGCTGACCTGTAGTGAATAACTGACCGCTCTGTGCTGACCTGTAGTGGATAACTGACCGATCTGTGCTGACCTGTAGTGGATAACTGACCAGTCTGCTGACCTGTAGTGGATAACTGACCACTCTGTGCTGACCTGTAGCGGATAACTGACCTGTAGTGGATAACTGACCGCTCTGTGCTGACCTGTAGTGGATAACAGACCGCTCTGTGCTGACCTGTAGTGGACATGTTGGATAACTGACCGCTCAGCCTCATGTCTGTTTTGTTTTTATCCACTTTTTCTCCCATTTTCTATATTTTCTCCCATCCCAATTTCGTATCATCCAATTCAACCCTCCCCTGTCACGAACGCTGTTTCTTGCCTCCCACAAGCCGGCTGCAATGTGGACTAAGTCATACATAGCACAAGTCCCCTCCGATACTCGAGGTAACAGCAGTCGCATCTTTTCACCTGCGCAGCGCGATCTCTCAGCATCAGGGGTCTGCGCTTTGGAGGGGCGCCGCCCCCATCGCTTCCTGATTCTACTGCGCAGGCGCACCAACCGACCTGTAGGAGTCGCTGTCCACAACGCCCGATCCCCACCCACCAGTTTCCCACCCCCTAATACGGCCAATGTGTATTAGTACGGACGACCAGCTAAACTGAAAGCAATGTGGAGCGCTGGGCTCGAACAGGCGAACCCAGCGTCTCCAGCATTCGTGGTAAGCGCCTTGCCCACTGCACCACGTAGCCGCCAGCCTCATGTCTGCAACAACCTGTGGCTGAAGTGACTACGAGAGGACATATGAACGTTGTGGCTCGACGTCATGCACTAAAATATCAAAGTACCAGCGACGGCGTCGGGCTGCATATAGAGCAGCTTGCTATAAATAACAACATTATGGATTTCACCCTGTTCTCCGTGCAGGGGTGGTTTTATATCTCCTGCCCAGCCAGCAGACTGAAACAATGCTGCAGATATGATGTAATAATATCCAGCTCATCTTGGCCACTTACCGTCAGCAGCCGCCTGACAGCCAAACACAGCGACAGCTGCACTCACAACCTCGCCGACAAACTACTAATGTTAGTATTATTTTGTATATATATATATTTTATATTTGTTTGTTGGATTTTCAGTGCGACCAACATTTACAAATGTGATGTACTTGAAAGTTATCCATTAGGAACACAGAACGGAATACCAAGGACGACAGACATCAAAACAAAGTGTGAGACAGGCAAAGTAAAAATGCAGGTTTACTCTCGGGTAGAGCAATGGTTAACCTCGTCCCCAGTTGTATCTCCGTGAGATAAAGCCCGGTAAAGCACTACAGCCGAAAGTGTGCAAGGGGTAGAATTTCCGGTGTATGTACTTCCCCTGGAAGCTGCCTCCGAACGGACCAAACTTTTCCCGAATCCTGTCGGCAAACAAGCTAGAACATCCCGGTCATGTAGTAATTTCTTCAGGCAAAGCCGTTGCAGTGGCTTAAACGAGGAAATGTTGTGCACTTCACACGTTTCTATAATTGTTTTGTCAAAACTGGAATGCCTGTAGCCAGGCATGTTGGAAGGGGGCTTGCGAGGGTGCGGCAGGATTTTCGAGTGATGACAGACTGTCACAGACTGATTGAATGACAGGTGAAACAACTAATTGTATTCACATCCCGTCTCCAGCCCTTCCCACGCGCCACAAACCACTGAGCTACTGTGATACAGTGCTTGCGCAGTCAGTCGATTTTAGCTAGTAGTCAGACTTTGCTAGCACAGAATGTCTCCCTCGCAGAAAAGAAAAATATCAGATTTATTTTCGAAACGTCCCGCCGGTCCCAGTGACAGTCCCACTAAATCTGATAAACGTCAGAGAGAGACAGAGACGACAGGTTCAGCCTCAGCATCAGGTATTGAAGAGTTAACTGAGGCTGTTCCCCTATACCCCCCCTCGGGCGCCAGGGGCTTCCACTGAGGGGTGATGCAAATAGGGATGGGGTGTTATGGCAGCTCATGATGGAAAGAGTGCGCACTGAGTCTGATCCCGAGTTGAAGAATTGGCTCCAAAAGAGAGACAACTGGATGTCCAACAACATCCAAAACGAAATCTTACAGCTGTTTGCCCATGATATTCAGCGACAAATTAGAGGCAAAGCATCCAAAAGCCCATTCTTTGGCTTGAGCGCTGACGGAACCACTGATGTCACTCACTGGAAAAGAACAATTCTCGTGTAATATACAGTTTGCCGATGACAACTTGGAAGCTCAGAACTTCTTTTGGGGTTTTTACAATGCCCGGCCCAGACACAACAGCCTAGACGCTGTTTTTGTGTATAAAAGACTTTTACGCCTCGACCTGCCCATGGAGAGGCTGATAGGATACTGTTTTGACAGGGCAAGCAACATGTCTGGGGGGTACAGGCTAGACCAGGGGTTCTCAAACTTTTCAGGCCGCGACCCAAAAAAAACGGTGTCAGAGAGCCGCGACCCCCACTATTATAGGAGGTAAAAAAAATAATATATATATATATATATTTTTTTTGTATAAATGGAAATGTATGGTTGAAACATGCAAACGTTCAAACGCACACACACTAATAAGCATTGGAGGCTTTTAACCAGGGCCGGACTGGGGAAATAATTCAGGCCAGGAAATATAGTGCAAAATATAGCCCCAGGGGGTCTGGGGTCCCCCACCAGGAATTTTTTGTTACAAAGACTTCATTTCCTGCATTCTGGTGCAGGATTTTTTTTATTTGTACCCTTTAAATGCCAGTGTTTGTGATGGCATCACAAATTATTGTTAAAAAACAGGCTAGCATATGTATGATTAGCAACAACACAGATTTTTATGGATTTTCAGTTTTTTTGTAATTGATAAATACAATATTTTATTCAACTTCAGCCCTGATCATAACACCACATGTTAATTTTATAATTCTAACCCTTTAAATGCCAGTGTGTGTGATGGCATATCTTTGCAATATATCAAATGCAAAGTAGATTTTTCTGGGGGGGATTATTACAGGCTAGCATGTGTCAATGATTAGCAGTTTTTTGTAAGGGTCCCGCCTCCACCAATCACATGTGTGTGAGAGCAAGAGAGAGAGAGAGAGAGATAGTTCTCCAACTTGTGTGAGTTGCAGTGATCTCCTGGTTGTTCCCCACCTAGGTTATCTAACTATTGCGCTGGTGCAACTAGAAACACTGGCCTGGCCTGCTTCTAAGTTCAGTGGCCTGACTGTAAAAAAAAAAAAAAAAAAAAAAAAAAACATTTCTTTTTTGGATTTTTTTTTTTTTTTTTATCATCATCTGGCGACCCCCCCGCGGCGGCTCAAAAGCCGCACCCCTACCCATTTAAAGTTCCAATGTGCCTGCCTGTAGCCGGTACTTCCTGTACTTCCATTTAGACATTTTAGGAGGCATATCTTTACCAGCCTAACAAACTACTAATTAACTAACTATTAGTTATTATTATTTTGTATATATATATATTTGTATATTTGTTTGTTGAATTTTCAGTGCGACCAACATTTACAAATTTGATGTACTTGAAAGTTATCCATTAGGAACACAGAACGGAACACCAAGGACGACAGACATCAAAACAAAGTGTGAGACAGGCAAAGAAAAAAAGAAAAGAAAAAAAAGAAGAAAAATAAGACATACAAATAAGGAAATACATAGAAGTGATTCATAAAGTATAGGTCAACCAACTCTGGTGTTGATTTGAGATGTCATGCTCATATCGAGCCTCTTGCATTCATCGGCGTATTTAGACCACTATCAGTATGGCACGTGCCCTACTGATGATCATCTGTGTCCCACTGATTACATTTTTTTTTTTTTTCTTTTTTTTTACAAATGTTTTTTATTTCCCCTTTTTTAACATGATCAAATGATCATTTA
>NC_140165.1:269067536-269075036 GCF_963971535.1 Notolepis coatsorum
AGGGGAGCTACAGACAGAAGTGGCCAGGGTTGAACCAGCTACTGCAGAAAGTGCTACAGGGGAGCTACAGACGGAAGGGGCCAGGGTTGAACCAGCTACTGCAGAAAGTGCTACAGGGGAGCTACAGACGGAAGTGGCCAGGGTTGAACCAGCTACTGCAGAAAGTGCTACAGGGGAGCTACAGACGGAAGTGGCCAGGGTTGAACCAGCTACTGCAGAGGGTGCTACAGGGGAGCTACAGACAGAAGTGGCCAGTTTTAAACCAGCTGCTGCTGAAAGTGCTACAGGGGAGCTACAGACAGAAGTGGTTGGGGTTAAAGAAGCAGCTGTAGACAGTGCTACAGTTGAGATACAAACAGAGGTGGCCAGGGATAATCCAGCTGAGACTGACAGTGCTAAAGGTGAGCTACAAGAAGAAGGGGCCTGTGAGAAACAGACAGACAGTACTACAAGTGAGATGCAGGTAGAAGGGGCCTGTGTGAAACAGACAGACAGGGCTACAGGAGAACTGCAGCTGGAAGGGGCCTCGGAGAAACAAACATACAGTGCTGCTGTGTCTGGGGGGAAAACACAGGAGAGTAGCAGTGGTTTGTGTGGAAGCAGTGCAGGAGTTAATGACCAGACTAATGAGGTGGAAATGGAAGATGAGGATGTTTCACAATCTGCACCTCATAAACGCAAAGGAATGACTTCACAGTCAGACCAGAGTGATAGTGAGGAGTATGAGTCAGATGGTAGTGACATGTCTGAGTTAAAGAAGTCACAAAACAGAAAATCACTGTCAGTCAAAACCATCAAAACTTTGCTACAGGAAAACAAGAATGTTCGGGGCTTCAAAATAGAGGAACATATTCCTGATACAGATGCTTTCTATACGTCTGTCAGGTTTCACATGGGAAATAACAGCTTTACTAAGCAGGAAGTGTATAGACTAAGGAAATTACTGCCAAAGGTCAGAAAACAAATTCATGAAAGGAAAACAAGTGGCAACTTTTAATTTATTGTTATTGTGCGTTTTAGTCACTCCTCTTCTCTCCATGGAACATTTTAAGGTTGGAACTTTGAACTTGAATGGGGCAAGAGATGTGAGAAAACGTGCAACTCTGTTTGAACTGGTCAAGTTAAAACACATTGATGTTCTTTTTATGCAGGAGACACACAGTGATAAGGTGAATGAGGTAGAATGGAGGAAAGAATGGGAAGGTGATTTAGTGTTGAGTCATAATACTACAATTAGTAGTGGAGTTGGTTTTTTATTCTCAAAACGTTTTATTCCTGCTTCCTATACTGTAGAACATGTTGTAGAGGGTAGGTTCATTGTAGTGAAAGCACATTTTGAAACATTTAATGTGGTTTTATTGAATATTTATGCTCCTTCTAAAGGGCCTGAAAGAAAGGCTTTTTTAGATATAGTGTGTACTAAATTGTCCGATTTTAGTCCGGATGATTTCTTATTTTTTTCTGGAGATTTCAATTGCACAGAGAATAACAGTTTAGACAGGAATCATAATGAACCCCATCCAGCTTCTCAAAGTGCATTAAGAAAGCTTGTACACACACACGGCTTGGTTGATGTGTGGAGGAGGTTTCATGGGAATGAGCGCCAGTATACATGGTCTCATTGTAGGGATAATGTTGTCTCCTTAGCTAGACTTGACCGTTTTTATTGTTTTAAACATCATTTTAATGTTTTTAAAATGTGTAAAATATTGCCTGTTGGTTTTACAGACCATTCATTGGTAATGTGCAATGTCTTTATTAAGAATCTGGTGCCTAGAAGTGCGTATTGGCATTTTAATTCAGCTTTGCTCCATGAAAAGGATTTTAGGGATGTTTTTAGTTTTTTTTGGGTCCTGTTTAGGAGTAGGAAGAATGAGTTATCTTCTCTTAGGCAGTGGTGGGACTGTGGCAAAGTAGAAATTAAAATGCTTTGTCAACAACACACTCTCAATGTAACTAGAGACATCACTGAGACTGAGATAGTGGACCTTGAGAAAATGTTTGGGTCCACAGGAAATCAAGGACAGTTTGAAGTCCTTAATAAAAAAAAATGGCTTTAGCTGACCTGCTAGGTGTGAAGGCTCAAGGAGCTTTGTTAAGGTCTAGATTTATGAATGTCAATGCTATGGATGTGCCTTCCAGTTACTTCTTCGGTCTGGAAAAGAAGAATGGACAGAATAAATTCATTCACTCTCTTCTGTCAGAGACAGGGCAGGACATCACTGATGCCAGTCAGATCCGGAGACGGGCCGTCGAGTTTTATTCTGCTTTGTATAGCAGTGAGTACACTGACAATGATGTCCTTCTACAGTCTTTTTGTGAAGGATTGCCCACAGTATCACGGGAGTCGAATGTGCTGCTGGAAAGACCTTTGGACTCGTCAGAGCTCTATTCTGCCTTACAGAGCATGGGTGGCGGGAAAGCCCCTGGTATTGACGGTTTGACGGTGGAGTTTTACAAAGCCTTTTGGGACATTGTGAAAGATGACCTTCTCGAGGTATTCAATGAAAGTCTGGCTGAGGGTGCGTTGCCGCTTTCGTGTCGCAGGGCAGTGATAACCTTACTGCCAAAAAAGGGGACTTTGCAGGACATAAGGAATTGGAGGCCTGTGTCAATATTATGCAGTGAATATAAGATTTTGTCAAAGACCTTAGCAAACCGTCTGAGAGAAGTGAAGGATCAGATCATACATCGTGATCAGACGTATTGTGTACCTGGCAGGTCAATATTAGATAATGTATATTTAATTCGTGATGTTTTGGGTGTCTCTGATTCATTGGGATTGAATACTGCTCTTATTTCAATAGATCAGGAGAAAGCATTTGACCGCGTTGAGCACAATTATCTCTGGAGTGTTATGAAGAGTTTTGGGTTCAGCGATGGTCTCATTGCTATGGTGAAAGTTTTGTATCAGAACATTGAGAGTGTGTTAAAATTCAATGGTTCTCTATGTGCTCCTTTTGAGGTACAGAGGGGTATTAGGCAAGGCTGCGCTCTCTCTGGCATGTTATATGCAATTTCATTGGAACCCATGTTACAATCATTGAGAAATGAGATGAGGGGGTTAGCTATACCTGGGTTCCAAGATAACATTGTTTTGTCAGCTTATGCTGATGATGTAGTTGTTTTTGTAAAAAATCAAAACGATGTAAATATATTGGAAAGAATTGCTGACAGTTTTAGGGCTGTGTCTTCTGCCAAAATAAATTGGAGGAAGAGTGAGGCGTTAGCTGTGGGAAACTGGCATAGTAGATTACCTGTGTTACCTCAAAACATGATCTGGAAAAGGGATGGTTTTAAATATTTGGGGCTATACCTTGGGAATGACACGATTGTACAGAAAAATTGGGAGAATGTGGTGGAGAAAGTAGAAGGAAGGCTGTTTAAGTGGAGATGGCTGTTGCCTCAGATTTCCTATAGAGGCAGAGTCCTGATAATAAATAACCTTGTGGCTTCTACCTTGTGGCATAAGCTGGCATGTGTGGAGCCTCCTTCAGGCATGTTGGTGCGGTTGCAGGCAAAGATGGTTGATTTCTTTTGGGATCGCCTGCACTGGGTTCCTCAGAGTGTTTTGTTTTTGCCCAGAGAAGAGGGAGGGCAAGGCCTGGTTCATTTAGCGAGTAGGACAGCGACTTTGAGGCTACAGTTCATACAGCGATATCTGTTAGGACCAAGAGATTTAGTTTGGAGAGAAGTTGCCTCTTTTATTCTTCGACAAGTAAATAGTCTTGGACTTGATGTATCTTTTTTATTTTTTTTTTAAACTTTATTTTTTAGCGTTTATCGCTTTCCTGGTCAAGCATGACCGACAGTTGCAGGGTGAAACGGGAGAGAGAGCAGGGGGAGACATTCGGCAAATGACGGCGAGTCCGGGAATCGAACTCGGAGTCAACCAGATCCGTGACGCAGCACGGAGTCCCGCGCGAGCGCGGTAACATGGTGTGCTACTGGAGCACCCCTAGTATCTTTGTTTTTAACAGACCCGACGACTTTAAGGTTAAATGCACTTCCTCCTTTTTATCAGGGGGTTTTTAAATGTTGGACACTTTTCAAGTGCACAAGGAATACTTCTATTAAATCGTTGCACTGGTTACTTGAGGAGCCTCTTGTTCACGGTGCAAGGATGGATATAGGCGACTGTGCAAATCCTGGGCTGACTGGACTGCTGTGTGCTGCCGAAGTGGTACGCCTGAGACGGCTGGCAGACACAGCAGGACCAGAGTTAAAGGATGCTCAGGCTGTGTGTTCGTTATTGGGCCTGAGGTCACAGCGCTACGCAACCAGGGTGCTGGATCTCTGGAGACAGAGGTTGACTGTTGAGGAGCTGGGAATGCTTAGATTATACAGCAGTGGAGCTTTAAAACCGGATAAACAGGATGAGTTTCCAAATATCTACCTGAGCCCTGTACTGGGAGAAATGTCTGGTCCTCTACTTTTTGTAAAGGGTTCAGCTGTTTACAAAATGGATAGGAAATCGTGGTACAGAAACTGTGTCAAAGTAATTAATAAGAAATGGCTAAACAACAGAGTGGACACTGTATGGAGGAGTAGGCTGTGTGCAAGTAATGACACTCAACCTGTGTGGAGAGTTTTATATAAACCTCCTTTAAAAAAACAAACGGCTGACCTTCAGTGGAGGATTCTGCATGGTGCTGTGGCAGTGAACGCTTTTGTTTCCATCATCAACCCAGAGGTGGATAATAAATGTCCTTTCTGTGGGTTGACTGAGACTGTTTTTCATGCGTTTTTAGAGTGTAACAGGCTTTTAGGGCTGTTTGAGCTGCTCACCGACGTTTTTAGGCTTTTTGGTGAAACCTTTTCTGTTATTGGTTATATTTTTGGAGCAGGATATAAAAAAGACAATAGGAAAAAATGGCAACTGCTTAATTTTCTGGTGGGGGAAGCTAAGCTTGCAGTCTATGTAAACAGGAGAAACAGAGTGGAAGATAAACCGGACCAGGATGCAGTGTTAGTGTGGTGCTGTAATGTGAAGGCTAGAGTGTGGCTGGAGTTCAGGTTTTATAAAGCTATGGGAAATTTGGAGGTTTTTGCTCAGGAATGGTGTTATGGAAATGTGATTTGTGATGTCTTTGATGATGAATTGGTTTTTAACAACATTATGAATATGTGAAGCTCTATTTATTTATTTGTTTGTATTGTTTTTTTAATCTTGAAGATGTAAAGTCTTTTTTAAAGGCTTGATGTAAAGTTTTTGTTTCATACAGTACAAAATAAAGTACTTTAAAAAATCAAAAAAAAAATCTCTCTCTCTCTCTCTCTCTCTCTCTCTCTCTCTCTCTCTCTCTCTCTCTCTCTCTTGTGCATCACAGGTACATTTATATCAAAAGCCCTAATAATAATAATAATAGTAATGTATTCAAGTAAACTTCTATCTAAAGCCCTAGCTTGTGTGTGTCACACAAAACTCTCTCTAAGCCTCTTGGGTCCAGCCATTGGAATAACAAAGGAACGACAGACTAGAAAATGGGCCTTTGTTCAGGTGTGAATTTGGCTAGTGACATTGGGTCTCATTCCCCAACAGACTGTACTTATACTGTACGTAGGGCAGAGCATATATATAGTATCTACTAATTCCTAATGAAACAAGTAATTAGAATAATATAAGCCTATATACTGTTCATTCATTAGACACATGGCTATACTGGCGCACACAAGACTTATGGAATATTATTGCAGTCTATTTCCACACGATTAGCTTTAGTTCTTATTTATTTATTTTTCCACTGTAATTTCAGTGTTGGTGTATAGGCTATATAGTGTATTTCAATATAAGTTTAATTGATTAATGATATATTCGAAGGAATGCAGGTTTATAGCTATATCAAGCAAAGGTCTGTCCCATTGTATACCAATCAATGGGATATATTGCATGTTGACCTGCATTCTTTCAAATGTATATAATTAATCATTAAAACAGATATCAATCATTTCACAATAATTGCATAATTGTGTTTGAATATCTGAGTAATTAAAGTAATTATACATTTGTCCAAAATAGCTGGTTCAGATATGGTTAATCCATCTGCCCTGTGATCAGATTAATCCATATTATTTATTTTTCCGACATCAAATGCGCAATTTCTTATCGTACAAATATTGTCATATTTATTTTAATTATGATTAAGTATTAGTCAATCAATCATTAGTGTGCTCCTCAGCACTCTTAAATCTGCTCTCAGCCACGCTCAAATCCGATCTCAGGAAAATTTGGGGAATCACACTACCAGCCCTAATATGTCTTAAATGGGCAGAAATCTGCCTAAGAGGACATTTTTGGTCGTAAATCCGTTCGGGAATGAGACCCATTGATCACATTTAATTCTGGGAGTGTAGTCCTTTCATCAAATAGTTGAATTTACTTTCTTCCTTTCAAAGCCCTGTACTGAGATTTAGTTAGAATGTTACCAGAATGTTTCCTAGGACATTGATTGAAAACTATCTGCTCAAATTTTACAATTGATGGCTTATTTTGAAGGTATGACCCTGTAGTTTCATATTATGTAAAAAAAAAGAAAAAAAATTATGAGGGATAAACACAATTGTTAGTAACTTCTTCTTCTTCTTATTTGAATTTCCGGCAGTGTAGACGCATCGTGGCGTATTACTGCCCTCCGCAATTCTTTTTATGGGCTCTTCTTCTTCTCCTTCTTCTCCTTCTTCACCGTCTTTTTCTCCTTCTACTGGACCCCGTCATCAACTACATTGTCCATTGGAGTGCTGCTACTTCCTGTCTGAGCCCCCCTCCGCGGGACCCTCCTTGCCCCCTGCGATCTTATTCTGGGCTGCTTTGTCCCTCTCAGCCCCCTCAGCCAATTCGCTATACACCTCCTCCTAGCCCAGACCTTCCAATCCCAGATGTTGAACCGCTATCCTAACAATCATCTTCACCATCGCTGTTTTACCCTTAGCCTCTGCCATACCAGTAACTACCCCTGCCACGAAGGCCACAATACCTAATTTCTCCTCCCTTCCCCTCTCTCTTTCCACCTGCTCTACCCTCTCTGCCACATGCCCTCCTTTCACCCCCTGCACCCTTTCTTGGCTGCCCTGTCCTACCCTGCTAACCGCCTCAGCATACGACAACTTACCCTCCCTTCTCACTCTCCGATCCGCGACCTCCTTCTTCATCACCTCACACCCCCTAAACGCTACACTATGCTCCCCACCACAACTACAGCACTTCGGCTTCACTCCCTCTCCACACTTCCCATATTCATGTTCCCCGCCACACCTAGCGCACCTCAGCCCCTTCCTACACGTGGTAGCTATATGGCCAAACTCCTGGCACCTATAGCACCTAAGAGGATTCTGGACAAATGCCCTAACCCTATACATCCTACGCCAGGGCTATTCAACTGGCGGCCCGCGGGCCAGATCCGGCCCGCGGGATGATTCTGACCGGCCCGCCAAAGATTACATGATAATAAAAAAAATAATAATATATTAATATATATATATATATATATATATATATATATA
>NC_140165.1:269085036-269110036 GCF_963971535.1 Notolepis coatsorum
TTTTCTCTCTCACTATTTTCGAGAAAATACGGCGATATTGTCTTCGTACTGGAGTGTCTGGAAGATGATGATCATTCTAAAAACCCTCCACCGGTTTTCGTATTGGGAGCACGCCGCTGCATGCTTCTCAACTGCAGTTCCTTGCTGTGTTTGTTGGGGTGAAACCTGTCAGGCCACAGCTGAACTGTCGGACATGCCGCTGTTGTGAGAAGCGGTGCGTTCCAGGTTGGGTGAGTAGTGTTTGCTGGCGGGCTCCACTTGTCTGTTGGTGCTATGGGGGCTACTTGACAAAGTTTATGGAAACCGGCCCCAGACTAGGGTCCTTTGTTCAGCCACCTAGGCGACAGAAGGCCTTGGTCTGGAGACCATTATAGTTTTAACTAGTGGGCCGCGACCATTGACACTGGTGATCCCTGTGTGTTCTGGACGAGTGGATTCTCTCTGTCACCGTGTTAAGGCCCCATCTTTCATATCCAAATGAGAGTATTCCTTCACGAGGGGATATGTGCATGTAATGTGCGATAGCGGCAGATTCATGTTCAAAGTCAGCTACACAGGCCAGTTGGTACTGTGCTGATTCCGTCGGATGTAGTAATGTCACCGTTGTGAAGCGGTGTTGACATCTTGTTTTCTCTTTTCTCTTAAAAAGTGAGGAGAGGTTCAGAACGGCGGCCTGTCTGGGTGAGTGTTATGTCATTGTTTACATGTTCATAGCTTACGGTTAGCCGGTCAGCTGTTAACTGCTGCGTTAGCCTGCTGGATCGCTGCATGGCCTGCTTAAGGCCTACTATTAGCCAGTCAGCTGTTAGCTGCGGGGCTAGCATGTCGTGGTCGCTAGGTAACGTTAGCTTGCTGCTATGGCCATGGCCTGGCGCGGGGTAGCTTAGCTTCTCGCGCGCCGCCGTGAGCTCGCTTCTGATCGCGTGCGTCGTTAGATCGGCGTCTCGCGAGCAGAAGCAATAGCACCCGAACGGTTGGAGCAGCCGTTAGCTTGATGCTATTCTGTTGAACGTGCTTTGATTTTAACATGTTTTACACTCTTGACCACGACGTCATCCTTGACAGGGGATGTTCGTCGACCCTGCCCTGAGCCTGGACGGGGATTGCGTCAACAAAGAGGACTGTAGCGACTGGTTGGAGCGGCGACGCTGCCCGGATCGAACAACACAGGACGGCTGTGTTCTACGGTGTCTTGTGACTGCACTTCGCTGATCTGCGTTCCGGGTAGGAACGGGGTTGACCAGACCTCATAACACGTCTTCTGGTTTTACTTTGCTAAATGTATTGTGAATAACGGTGTTTTTCCCAAAACGTGTGTTGCTACAATGCATTTAGGATACGTTGCGGGTTATGTGTGAGCTGTTTTTGTCACTGGCAGTTAGCTTCTCCGTGCAAACGGGATGTAATGATCTGGTTGTTGTGTGAGTAACACGGCCGTGTACTCACAACTAAGGTAACTAACCTATGAAGCTATGCTTGGTGACAAGTGAGTAAAAGAATGTTCTTTCTCAGACTGTAATGACAATGAACAGTGTGTTCACACATTAACAGGTTTTCCTGTTTTAACTGGCCGTATTGAGGGTAAAATAGGAGGATTGTGTTTTCCCCCCCGGTTCCCTGGGGACTTTATCACCTCCTATCAGACATGTTGTGCATTAATTGTGTCTTTTGTGTGGTAGGGATACGATGTAACTCTTAGCTTGATTGCTGAGGTTGTGCTAAATCTGCTGGAAAAACTTATTTCCTAAAGGGAAATTGGTTTGGTTGCTGTCATGTGTGCTTAGCAAGGCCTGTGGTCGATACTAATCAAGAATGATGTATTCTCTCATTGTGAAAAAAACGGCGTTCCTCTGTTGAGTGTTTTTGCCATTTTTTGTAGGTGATGATGGGTTGTGTGTGTCATGTGACCTACAACTGGGTTGTACTGGCCACAGAAGCACATGTGTATGTTGGACCGGGGTTCTTAGAGCCCTCTCTATTCTGTGTTTTTCCTTAGTAAAAATCAGATAGCAGGTTAGCTCATGCGCTGTGTGGAGCTGTGAAACGCTTCATAGAGCTGACTATGACTGTGTCATATTCTCTTTTTGTCGTTACGTCGTATCATGGGTGTGGGGTCGTAAAGGGGTGAACTGGTAACCTTTCCTCTCCCCATTGTTCTGTCGGTCAGGGGTACACCCCCTGTCCTTCAAGGTTCCCGTCACGTGGCGGTCCGGCACGTTACGGGGGGGGGGGGGGGGGGGGGGGGGGGGGGAGTTCCTGGTCCCACGGCCTGGTATATTGGGCGTGTGCACCGCAGGAATTCCCCCGCCATAGAGTACGTCACCGTGCGCGTCTCTGTTGGTAGGACTTCCGTGTGCTGTTCAGGTCCATGTGATGGATCTGTTTTCAGGGGGGGTGGTCAGGGCTCCTCCTCACCAAGCGCCTATTCAGGCCTTCTGTGAGTTCGGACTCCTTCTTCCATGTGAGGAAGCCTCCATCAGAGTACAGAGCCTTCCTCCTCAGATTGTCAAAGTGAGTGGACCCTCTAGAAGGGTCCTTTTCTATTGTATGTATATTCGATTCAATTCGTTTATTGAGTGTGTATGGGTTCAGTGCCTCTTCCCCGGAGGCCCTAAAACCAGTTTTTTACATGGCTCAAGGTGCAATATATTCTTTTCAATCTGTACAGCTCGCGTGGGAAGTCTCTCTGGGGATCCCCGTCTCTTTCCTATGGGAGGGTGGTGGGATGTAAAAATGTGAACATTTTTTACCCCGGCTGTGTAGACTGGGATACATACTGTTGATGCTTCCTTCTTTCTATTCCAGAAGTGTTGGAGTTAGGGAGTGTCACACCCCTCTTGTCGTTCCCCTGGGCGCCTTGGGGATTCAATGACAGGTCTAAATAGCCTGTTCATTGATGGGGGTGTGTCCCGACGCACGTATAGTGCTAGCTCGCTGTAAACAGGCGATTGACTGGCACGCCTTGGTTGCTTGTGGTTGAAACAGCGTTTTTATAAAGCAACTGAGATGGGGGTTTTTCCTCTTCCGACGACCACATCCCATGACCTGGGTGGGTTGTCGACGGATTCTCGTTCATGTCTGGGGGATGATGACGGGATGGATCTGAACATATGTAGTGGGGTCTCACGCCCTTGGGGTGGGCCACCAGGCGCGGTTCGTCCGAACGTCTGGGTGGCGCCTTCTTTTCATGTTAAGATCAACACGCATATCTGCCCTTCTCCTGGAGTAGGCATGTCGGCGTGGTTAGGGCACGGGACTGGTTCTGGTCACGCTGGTCCAGATCAGTTGAACCCGTTGTCCGCCGGGGATGCAGATCTGCTGTTCTGGTACCCTGAGGGACTTGGGCTTTTTTCAGGGGGAAAAATGCCAGGTCGGTCTGGGTGTCACAGGGTTAAGCGCTATGGAGACCCTGGTTGGGTATGTTTTTACTCAGCACTGTCGTCATGGCTTACAGCCATGCCATTCTGTACGCGCTCGATCTCGTCGGATCTCGGCCGCTACACAGGTTGGTCCTGGTTAGTACTTGGTTGGGAGACCGCCGGGGAATACCAGGTACGGTGTGCTTAGGGGCTGGTTCTCCATTATTTTTCGCTCCTCTCTCACGCATGGCGAAGAGGGGCCTGTGGGGGTGGTTTTTTGACCTCCTCTGGTGACCCTGTGCTTCCCGTACCGCCAGGCCCGGTCCGAAGTGATGTTTGCGACCCGTAGGCCTGGGTTAACCCTTTTTGGAAACTGAAACACTTGTACTGCGGTATAGCCGGTGTATACCCGCAGGTGTGTTTTGGAGTTTTTTCTTGAGGGGTTATAGGAACAACCACCGCATTGGGTAACACCGAGGTGGTTGATTCCCTGGTGTGTTGGAGCAGTGTCAACTCCCGGGTTCACCGTTTGAGGGTGCCCCTGCACGTTCATGACGTCTGCCAATCGTGTCAGCCTTCTCTGCCTTGACCCCTCTGGGTGGGGGTTTTTAAATGGAGGCTTGGTCATGCAACACCGCCAGCTTACGCTCCTTCCGCCGGGGCGGCTGTGTTCAGCTGTCCCCTCTGGCGCCTGTCTCGTCCGCAGTCTCCAGGCTAGGGTTAACAGCCTGTTGCCTGGTTTTTCCCCGGTGCGCTGCCTGCTTCCGTTGGTTAACCTTTTTTGTGTGCTTACGGCCATGCTGACTGTCTGTTCTGCAGGGTTAGTGTGCCAGGCGGTGTACTGTTGGGGGGACGGGGCCCGCTCGGTTTACGGCCATACCGACCTGAACACGCCCGATCTCGTCCGATCTCGGAAGCTAAGCAGGTTCTGGCCTGGTTAGTACTTGGGATACCGCCTGGGATTACCAGGTGCAGTAACTGGGGGGCCTTTGTCCGAATACGCTGGCGATGTGGGGGGCGGGGCACTACGTGCCCACCTGGTGGGGTCTTGATGCTGGCATCATGGACTTCTCCGGGCCCCCATTCCAGGGAGTCCAGTCCTTTTGGTGGGTCTGGGTCTTCCTTCGCGCTCCGCTGCTACGGCCTTGCCACGGGGTTGGGTTTGCCCTTGACCCCGTGATTCTGGGGGCAGTAACGAGGTTGTTCCTCCGTTCGTTCCCGGGTGGCATGCGGGTTGTGCGTGTGTGTAGTCGTGGGGTCAAGCCACGGTCTGCTCACCCTGTGCGTTAAGTTGCTTGAGTGCCTCTTCGCACGGTCGGGTCCGTCGCCTTCCCGTGAAGCCTCTAATAGGGGGGATACCCTCCATTAGGGGGGGTCGGGGGGCTCGGCCCTCCCTGTTCTGATGGTTTTGGGGGGCTGTCAGCGGGGTGTATTTGTCAGCCAGCGGCTCCGCTTGGCCTCCCTTTGTGCAGTAGTGATGCCAAGCAGAGCCCCTAATGAAACAGAACGTTAGATTATGACTATAACCAAGTTCTGTTAATTAGGGGTGACGCTTGGCATCAGACGGCCGCTGCAGCCCTTGACCTCACCTTGTGGTGAACGCTTGGGAAGGAGGAGAGCAGGTGACCACACACCTGCTTATGAAGGTAAGCTGATGAGGGGTGTGGTCAGACTAATACTGGTATTAGAGGTACATTTGTGGTTTATTCAGTACGCGTGCACGTACGCGAGATAGTGCAGTAGTGATGCCAAGCGTCACCCCTAATTAACAGAACTTGGTTATAGTCATAACCTAACGTTTCTTATGTATGTATGTATGTATGTTTCTTGTCATGACAAACCAATAAAAAATCGCGAATTAACGGTGGCTACAACAACACACAGTAACTACATGCATTATTGTTTACAATGAACGGTGGGGCTAATCGAAAGGACTGGACAGCGACGCGTTAAACTAACCTAAAGTTAGTTGTTCACCAACAATCTACAGACACAAACAAACACAGAACCGGACTGTTATATTAAATAAATTGATTGCTGTTTAACGCGTCCGTGTCCAGTCCTTTCGATTAGCCCCACCGTTCATTGTAAACAATGATGAAGGTAGTTACTGTGTGTTGTTGTAGCCACCGGTTAATTCGCGATTTTTTATTATAATAATAATAATAATAATAATAATAATAATAATAATAATAATAATAATAATAATAATAATAATAATAATAATAATAATAATAATAATAATAATAATAATAATAATAATAATAATAATAATAATAATAATAATAATAATAATAATAATAATAATAATAATAATAATAATAATAATAATAATAATAATAATAATAATAATAATAATAATAATTCAGGACCTGTTGCAGAGGTCTTTATTCGGCATGCAACGACACTCAATGTTTTTTTAGTGGTACACACAGCGGTTAGTTTAGCACACACACCGGAACACACACGCATGCATTGTCTCTTTAGGATTGCCGATGCGATTCGTCTCTGCGATTAACCCATCCCGTCGTCCTTCCCCCCCAAGGGCAGCCGGGAGCAGACAGGCGTCAACGTGAGCCGCGCCAGGGGACCAATCCAAGTGCTCCTGTCCGTCTTCGTCAAGGACGCCACAGCGTTAGCGATCTGTTGTTGTGCATGTTTTTCCATTGGGTTTATCTTATCGGGGGGGAAACCCTTGCGAGCACGGGGAGAACATGCAAACTCCACACAGAAAGGCCTGGGAGATACCCCACCTGGGTACCTGGCATCATGGAAACCTGGGCCCTCATTCATCAACGTGTTCTACGCACAGATCTGTGCTTACCCTGTGCGTACGATCATTTTTAGCAAAGAGTGGGATTCATCAATTTCGATTTGAACTTGACTCCGTGCTTACATCTACGCACAAGTCAGACCAGGCGTACCTGGCGCCCAGTGGTAGAATATATTATTACAACAAGGAAATGAGCTTCTGTGCATAATAACACTGGCATGTTCTGTACGAACCGTAGTTCATTATAGTTCATTGTAAAATAGCAACAGTAGTGTAATTATGGTCAAAACCCTATAAATAGCATTTGGAATAATAGATCTTTCTCTCAGAATGAATGCAGCATGGTTTATATAGCGTTATCGGAATATACGGGGTGTAGGCTACTGACTGACTGCGCTCCGTGTAGCTTGATTGATTGATTGATTGAAAAGTTTATTAACAGATTGCAGAATGGGTACAGTACAGTACAGCTCAGTACATACAATTGTTAATTGGGGATGCAGACCAACTTTCGTCTTGTTTACATCAGGGTCCCCCATTTTCAATTCATCATAAATCATAAAGCTCAACTCGTTATTATTTTGCGCAGACCACAGAAACACGGGAACGTTTTGATTATATTTAAAAGGCTTTACGTTAAACGAAACAAGTGGAATTTCGAAGCTGTAAGCAGAATACAAGTCATATGAATATAGTGTTCTTCCCCCTTTTTACTGTATAAGAAAGAATAGAAAACGCATTGCAATAACACCAGATAGTGGACAGACTATGTATATGATGGGATTCAAGTTCGCGTTTTTGTTGATCATAGGCATGCTGTCAGAGTATGATATCTTCAAACATTCTAGAACATTTGTCGTCACAGATCATGTCCTAATAGAACATAGGCTATGGCATGGATCGTGATATTGTGTGGACTGTAATTATTACTGTACCGGTACCACCCATTGTGACAACAGCCTTGTGAGTCCCGCACACAAACATGATGGAATTCAAGTTCATGTATTGAAAGGCAGGCTACATCATACATGCAGTGAGATTCATTGTTCTTGTATATGCTCTCTATTATTGTTTATATAGGCTACCCAATACTGACATCAAAATAGATTGTAGTATGCCTCTAGAAATCATATGCAGCAGGTAGAAAATTGACGGGAGATCCATCGCGATTTGGAATAAAATTGAGGAGAACTTTAATCCCTGGGTATTAATCAAACAACACGGGAAAAGGCAGTCATATTCCAGCGCGGTCTTTATTAGCCGACAAAAAAATAGATGCCTCTAAAAATCATATAGCCAATCGAACACAACTAATAAAGGCATTCATATTACAGCACGGTTATAATGACACACAACCAACGCCAAACAGTGGTCAACGAACGGTCTTTATTAGTATTTTGAGCTGTCCAGGCAGAATTGCAGCAATGGTCTTAGGGAGCCGTTGATATCTGACATCACCGTTTACAAGTCTGCCTTTTATTTATCCCATAATACGCGATCTTGGTTCGACAGCAGTGAACAATCTTCGTGGAGTTTCTCAGAGTTCCGCTCCGGTCAGTCCATTATTTCACATCCCATGGGGGGTGTTTCCTCATTTTCATGACCATATATGGATAATCATGCATGAGCATTGACGGTAGAACAAAGTGGTATTCATCAACACGGAGGAGCATAGAGCCTGCGTACGCACTGTGTGATGAATCCCGACTTCCCTGTGCGTACACTAGTTCTACATTCCGTGCTTACGTGTGGAAATAGGTCATGTTCTACGCACACATTGATGAATGAGGGCCCTGGTCCCCAAGCGGGAATCGAACCCTGGACCCTCTTGCTGTGAGGCGACAGTGTTAACCACTACACCACATGCCGCCGTCATGACAAACCAATTACATAATCCAACATATGTGTAAAGAAACAACATGTTCCAGTTAACAGTATATTTTTTTAATGATTCGTTACAGCGTAATCAATACTTCCATTTGTATAAATTGGGTTAAGCGGAGCTTCGTATTCCTGCCTGGCTGCGGAGCGTGTCGCGGCTCATGCGCATGCGCGCGCTCGGCCAATTAGAGCAATGCGGAAGGGCAAGTTGGCTGCCGAAAGTATTCACGCGTCCTGGCAGCATGTTGTAGGTTGACGATAGGTACTCAGAGCTATTTCTTGCATGACATGCATCAAGACATTGTACAAGTGGGTCAATCCTGAAGAATTGAAAATGGGGGACCCTGATGTAAACAAGATGAAAGTCTTTCTCTGGTCTGCATCCCCTTAACAATTGTGTGTATTGAGCTGTACTGTATTGTACCCATTCTGCAATCTGTTAATAAAGTTTTCAATCAATCAATCAATCAAGACATCTCCAAGAATGAGACCCAAAAGTCCCCCATGTCTGTGCCAGGCTTCTCATAAACTCTGTTGATCAGCTCCTTCATGTCGCCATCGTTCTCAAGATCACAGTAAGCTGTCTGTAGAGCCTCTTGAGTTTCAGTCAGTGCATTCCGCAGAATGTTGAGGTTCTCCTTGATGTCTTCCGATAGTTCTTTGTGCTCAAGAAACTTTGACAGTTGATTTTGGATAAGAACCTCTCTCAAGAGCAGGATGCACCGCATGCCCCGTCTGTAGTGCTTTCCTCCTAGTGCTTGGTCTACCGACCCCTCCACTACTACCCCTGCTGTAACCAGAGTGCCTGCCTTTCCAGAGCCCTTGAATCTCTTGTAGATGGCATAGATGTAGGACATCAGTTGGTGGAAAGCTCCGAGGATTGGGATTATGTCCTTGAACATTTCTGGATTCTCCGCCTTGAGCTGAGTGATCGTCTTGTAGGTGGGCAGGTCACCAACAAGAGAGGAGAATGGAATATTCTTCAGCCGCATGGCCTCCACATGTTTCACCACGATGTCATTCACCACTGACTTGCTTGGAGATCCATTGTATGTTGTGTGGTAGTAAGGCTTGCTCTTGTTGGGTGGTGGATGACAGCAGGACTGGGCACCACTGTATCCTGGAACTCGCTGCTCTTCAGGTGGTGGTCTTGTGCCATGATTGTCTACACGAGACAGTGCATGTATCACAGAGCGAGCACGCTGCGGAGCTGACCCATCAACTGGTGGATCTACCCTGGGATGAGCAGGTGGCTCACTTTAGCTGTGCAGAGATTTCCTTCGTCTTGGTGAGCGTTTGGGCAGTCTCTTTGCCTGGTTTCTTTTCATAGCTCTCTGACTGCACGTACATGACATTTGTTCGATGCGCTCCTGTACAGTCATCGGTCACTGTGTCAATCTTGAAGTCGTCATTGTTGATGATCACAATAGCTGGCTTGCTGTCTGCGATCTCCTGTGGGCAGGTTGCTGATGCCTCCATATCCATCAGAGCCCAGTGGTCATAGAGGAGCAGTGTATCTGCAAGGCTGATGCAGACACCACTCTTGTGCAGAGTGTCTACCAGATTTTTACTCCTTGTCATGCCATGGACATTTACGCCCAGGTTGATAGCAGTGGTAGTGTGCTGTCCAGTGATGCGCTACTGGATCACTTTACTGAAAAGGGACATTGCGCAACAGGGATTAGGGCTAGACAGTCAGCTGAGTTCGAAGTCAAGTTCCCTCTACTGTGTGTTGATGAAATTAAGTAGCCTAGTGTAACCGGTCTTATTTTGACATGCCCCGAGTGGGAGTTGAACCCCGGTGTCCCGCGCCGCGTGCGGCATCACAGACCACTATACCAAGAGGTGAATTCACTTCTTGGTAATGGGTCTGGATGCCTCTGCGGAGTGAGTTTTTTCTTGCAGTACCGCTTAACGTCCACAGCCACTTCACTACACTGTCCATCGTGACTGTGGATAGACACGCGTACCTCCGTTACACTAGGATTCTGTTTTAATTTTTTCTTTTTTCTTTTTCTCCCCATTTTTGTATTTTTCTCCCATCCCAATTTTCGTATTATCCAATTCTTCCCTCCCCTGTCTCGAACGTTGCTAGACCATGCCTCCCACTGGTCGGCTGCAATGTGGACCAAGCCTTGCATCACATGTCCCCTCCAGTACACGAGGAGGCAGCCGTCGCATCTTTTCACCTGCACAGCGCAATCTCTCAGTGGCGAGGAGTAACACGTGGGAGGCTCACGCTGCCCCCGTTGCTTCCTGATTCTGCTGTACAGGCGTCACCCAACCGACCTTTAGGAGTCGCTGTCCACAACGTCCGATCCCCACCCACTGGCTTTCCCACCCCCTAATACTGCCAATTGTATTAGTATGAACGACCAGCCAAGCCGGAAGCAACGCCGAGAGCTGGGCTGGAACCCAGCATCTCCTGCGTTAGTGGCGAGCGCCTTGCCCACTGCGCCACTTAGCCGCCGATTCTGTTTTAATTTCTAAGTGAATTTTATTGTTTGTTTTGAGTTGACCTTTAAATTCAGCTCAAGCAACTAACCTTGCTAGCTTTGCAAACAGAACACTATTTTATGTTCGGCTATAGTGCAAAAAAACTTTTGGTTCATTATGAAAATGTGATGGGATGAACTGGACACCATATTCTCAGTAGCCTACCCTATTTAATGGAAAACCGCAAATCAGCAACTGTTGTTTACACACAAACATTGACTTTATTGACCTCAGAGATTACTTCTGTGTACTTATACTGTATATTATTCAACTCATCATGAGCAGAGCTTTCATTAGAGCCTAATATGTAGGCTCTGTGACAATTTTGAGAAAAATCCCATTTGGAGCACAAAATTGGCAGCCATCTTGCATTTGAAGGTCAACAATAGGTCAAATCATTATATAAACACCACATATGTATTCCTTGACCAAAATGAGCTCTGAAACCATGTATTGTGCATCATTGTAGGTCAAACCATTAAAAAGTTAATTTCCACGGCAGCCATTTTGGATTTTGGTCTCTCACAAATTTCCCCCGCCTTTTAAAAAAATATACCCCGGCTACATTTGTTTAATTACCCTCCTAGATGACAAATCCATTGAGAAACGGACCTTCGCTCTCCACGGTCACGGAAGTGCCACAGATGACCCAACTATAACTCTTTTATCCAAAGCGCTTTACAATTATGTTCCTCACATTCACCCATGATGCACTCACACACCGACGGCAGAGGCGACCATGCCAGCTGCCAACCTGCTCATCAGGAGCCATTAGGGGTTAAGTGTCTCGCTCAAGGACACTTCGACACGCTGCCCGGGAGGAGCTGGAATCTAACCAGGAACCGTCCGACTACCAGGCGACCGCTCTACCTCCTGAGCCACTGAACCTTGTGTAAAGAAATAACACCTAACGCCAAAGGCAGGTGGCAGGTCTGTAGACATGAAGGCAGGTCTACAGACATGAAGGCAGGTGGCAGGACTACAGACATGAAGGCAGGACTACAGACATGAAGGCAGGACTACAGACATGAAGGCAGGTGGCAGGTCTGTAGACATGAAGGCAGGTCTACAGACATGAAGGCAGGTGGCAGGACTACAGACATGAAGGCAGGACTACAGACATGAAGGCATGACTACAGACATGAAGGCAGGACTACAGACATGAAGGCAGGACTACAGACATGAAGGCAGGTGGCAGGACTACAGACATGAAGGCAGGACTACAGACATGAAGGCAGGTCTACAGACATGAAGGCAGGACTACAGACATGAAGGCAGGTCTACAGACATGAAGGCAGGTGGCAGGACTACAGACATGAAGGCAGGTGGCAGGACTACAGACATGAAGGCAGGTCTACAGACATGAAGGCAGGACTACAGACATGAAGGCAGGACTACAGACATGAATGCAGGTCTACAGACATGAAGGCAGGTGGCAGGACTACAGACATGAAGGCAGGTCTACAGACATGAAGGCAGGTCTACAGACATGAAGGCAGGTGGCAGGACTACAGACATGAAGGCAGGACTACAGACATGAAGGCAGGACTACAGACATGAAGGCAGGACTACAGACATGAAGGCAGGACTACAGACATGAAGGCAGGACTACAGACATGAAGGCAGGACTACAGACATGAAGGCAGGACTACAGACATGAAGGCAGGACTACAGACATGAAGGCAGGTCTACAGACATGAAGGCAGGACTACAGACATGAAGGCAGGACTACAGACATGAAGGCAGGACTACAGACATGAAGGCAGGACTACAGACATGAAGGCAGGTGGCAGGACTACAGACATGAAGGCAGGACTACAGACATGAAGGCAGGTCTACAGACATGAAGGCAGGACTACAGACATGAAGGCAGGACTACAGACATGAAGGCAGGACTACAGACATGAAGGCAGGTGGCAGGACTACAGACATGAAGGCAGGACTACAGACATGAAGGCAGGACTACAGACATGAAGGCAGGTGGCAGGTCTACAGACATGAAGGCAGGACTACAGACATGAAGGCAGGTGGCAGGACTACAGACATGAAGGCAGGACTACAGACATGAAGGCAGGTCTACAGACATGAAGGCAGGACTACAGACATGAAGGCAGGTCTACAGACATGAAGGCAGGTGGCAGGACTACAGACATGAAGGCAGGACTACAGACATGAAGGCAGGACTACAGACATGAAGGCAGGTCTACAGACATGAAGGCAGGACTACAGACATGAAGGCAGGACTACAGACATGAAGGCAGGTCTACAGACATGAAGGCAGGTCTACAGACATGAAGGCAGGACTACAGACATGAAGGCAGGACTACAGACATGAAGGCAGGACTACAGACATGAAGGCAGGACTACAGATATGAAGGCAGGACTACAGACATGAAGGCAGGTCTACAGACATGAAGGCAGGTGGCAGGACTACAGACATGAAGGCAGGACTACAGACATGAAGGCAGGTCTACAGACATGAAGGCAGGACTACAGACATGAAGGCAGGACTACAGACATGAAGGCAGGACTACAGACATGAAGGCAGGACTACAGACATGAAGGCAGGTCTACAGACATGAAGGCAGGTGGCAGGACTACAGACATGAAGGCAGGACTACAGACATGAAGGCAGGTGGCAGGACTACAGACATGAAGGCAGGACTACAGACATGAAGGCAGGTCTACAGACATGAAGGCAGGTCTACAGACATGATGGCAGGTCTACAGACATGAAGGCAGGTGGCAGGACTACAGACATGAAGGCAGGACTACAGACATGAAGGCAGGACTACAGACATGAAGGCAGGTGGCAGGACTACAGACATGAAGGCAGGACTACAGACATGAAGGCAGGACTACAGACATGAAGGCAGGACTACAGACATGAAGGCAGGTGGCAGGACTACAGACATGAAGGCAGGACTACAGACATGAAGGCAGGTGTCAGGTCTACAGACATGAAGGCAGGACTACAGACATGAAGGCAGGACTACAGACATGAAGGCAGGTCTACAGACATGAAGGCAGGACTACAGACATGAAGGCAGGACTACAGACATGAAGGCAGGTGGCAGGACTACAGACATGAAGGCAGGTCTACAGACATGAAGGCAGGACTACAGACATGAAGGCAGGACTACAGACATGAAGGCAGGACTACAGACATGAAGGCAGGACTACAGACATGAAGGCAGGTGGCAGGACTACAGACATGAAGGCAGGACTACAGACATGAAGGCAGGACTACAGACATGAAGGCAGGACTACAGACATGAAGGCAGGTGGCAGGACTACAGACATGAAGGCAGGTCTACAGACATGAAGGCAGGACTACAGACATGAAGGCAGGACTACAGACATGAAGGCAGGACTACAGACATGAAGGCAGGACTACAGACATGAAGGCAGGTGGCAGGACTACAGACATGAAGGCAGGACTACAGACATGAAGGCAGGACTACAGACATGAAGGCAGGACTACAGACATGAAGGCAGGACTACAGACATGAAGGCAGGACTACAGACATGAAGGCAGGACTACAGACATGAAGGCAGGACTACAGACATGAAGGCAGGTCTACAGACATGAAGGCAGGTGGCAGGACTACAGACATGAAGGCAGGACTACAGACATGAAGGCAGGACTACAGACATGAAGGCAGGTGGCAGGACTACAGACATGAAGGCAGGACTACAGACATGAAGGCAGGACTACAGACATGAAGGCAGGTGGCAGGACTACAGACATGAAGGCAGGACTACAGACATGAAGGCAGGACTACAGACATGAAGGCAGGACTACAGACATGAAGGCAGGACTACAGACATGAAGGCAGGTGGCAGGACTACAGACATGAAGGCAGGACTACAGACATGAAGGCAGGTGGCAGGACTACAGACATGAAGGCAGGTCTACAGACATGAAGGCAGGACTACAGACATGAAGGCAGGTCTACAGACATGAAGGCAGGACTACAGACATGAAGGCAGGTGGCAGGTCTACAGACATGAAGGCAGGACTACAGACATGAAGGCAGGTGGCAGGACTACAGACATGAAGGCAGGTCTACAGACATGAAGGCAGGACTACATACATGAAGGCAGGACTACAGACATGAAGGCAGGTCTACAGACATGAAGGCAGGACTACAGACATGAAGGCAGGACTACAGACATGAAGGCAGGTCTACAGACATGAAGGCAGGACTACAGACATGAAGGCAGGTGGCAGGACTACAGACATGAATGCAGGTGGCAGGACTACAGACATGAAGGCAGGTGGCAGGACTACAGACATGAAGGCAGGTGGCAGGTCTACAGACATGAAGGCAGGACTACAGACATGAAGGCAGGACTACAGACATGAAGGCAGGACTACAGACATGAAGGCAGGTGGCAGGACTACAGACATGAAGGCAGGTCTACAGACATGAAGGCAGGACTACAGACATGAAGGCAGGTCTACAGACATGAAGGCAGGTGGCAGGACTACAGACATGAAGGCAGGACTACAGACATGAAGGCAGGACTACAGACATGAAGGCAGGTGGCAGGACTACAGACATGAAGGCAGGTCTACAGACATGAAGGCAGGACTACAGACATGAAGGCAGGACTACAGACATGAAGGCAGGTGGCAGGACTACAGACATGAAGGCAGGACTACAGACATGAAGGCAGGACTACAGACATGAAGGCAGGACTACAGACATGAAGGCAGGTGGCAGGACTACAGACATGAAGGCAGGACTACAGACATGAAGGCAGGACTACAGACATGAAGGCAGGTGTCAGGTCTACAGACATGAAGGCAGGACTACAGACATGAAGGCAGGACTACAGACATGAAGGCAGGTCTACAGACATGAATGCAGGACTACAGACATGAAGGCAGGACTACAGACATGAAGGCAGGTGGCAGGACTACAGACATGAAGGCAGGTCTACAGACATGAAGGCAGGACTACAGACATGAAGGCAGGACTACAGACATGAAGGCAGGACTACAGACATGAAGGCAGGACTACAGACATGAAGGCAGGTGGCAGGACTACAGACATGAAGGCAGGTCTACAGACATGAAGGCAGGACTACAGACATGAAGGCAGGACTACAGACATGAAGGCAGGTGGCAGGACTACAGACATGAAGGCAGGTCTACAGACATGAAGGCAGGACTACAGACATGAAGGCAGGACTACAGACATGAAGGCAGGACTACAGACATGAAGGCAGGACTACAGACATGAAGGCAGGTGGCAGGACTACAGACATGAAGGCAGGACTACAGACATGAAGGCAGGACTACAGACATGAAGGCAGGACTACAGACATGAAGGCAGGACTACAGACATGAAGGCAGGACTACAGACATGAAGGCAGGACTACAGACATGAAGGCAGGACTACAGACATGAAGGCAGGTCTACAGACATGAAGGCAGGTGGCAGGACTACAGACATGAAGGCAGGACTACAGACATGAAGGCAGGACTACAGACATGAAGGCAGGTGGCAGGACTACAGACATGAAGGCAGGACTACAGACATGAAGGCAGGACTACAGACATGAAGGCAGGTGGCAGGACTACAGACATGAAGGCAGGACTACAGACATGAAGGCAGGACTACAGACATGAAGGCAGGACTACAGACATGAAGGCAGGACTACAGACATGAAGGCAGGTGGCAGGACTACAGACATGAAGGCAGGACTACAGACATGAAGGCAGGTGGCAGGACTACAGACATGAAGGCAGGTCTACAGACATGAAGGCAGGACTACAGACATGAAGGCAGGTCTACAGACATGAAGGCAGGACTACAGACATGAAGGCAGGTGGCAGGTCTACAGACATGAAGGCAGGACTACATACATGAAGGCAGGTGGCAGGACTACAGACATGAAGGCAGGTCTACAGACATGAAGGCAGGACTACAGACATGAAGGCAGGACTACAGACATGAAGGCAGGTCTACAGACATGAAGGCAGGACTACAGACATGAAGGCAGGACTACAGACATGAAGGCAGGTCTACAGACATGAAGGCAGGACTACAGACATGAAGGCAGGTGGCAGGACTACAGACATGAATGCAGGTGGCAGGACTACAGACATGAAGGCAGGTGGCAGGACTACAGACATGAAGGCAGGTGGCAGGTCTACAGACATGAAGGCAGGACTACAGACATGAAGGCAGGACTACAGACATGAAGGCAGGACTACAGACATGAAGGCAGGTGGCAGGACTACAGACATGAAGGCAGGTCTACAGACATGAAGGCAGGACTACAGACATGAAGGCAGGTCTACAGACATGAAGGCAGGTGGCAGGACTACAGACATGAAGGCAGGACTACAGACATGAAGGCAGGACTACAGACATGAAGGCAGGTGGCAGGACTACAGACATGAAGGCAGGTCTACAGACATGAAGGCAGGACTACAGACATGAAGGCAGGTCTACAGACATGAAGGCAGGACTACAGACATGAAGGCAGGTGGCAGGACTACAGACATGAAGGCAGGTCTACAGACATGAAGGCAGGACTACAGACATTAAGGCAGGACTACAGACATGAAGGCAGGTCTACAGACATGAAGGCAGGACTACAGACATGAAGGCAGGACTACAGACATGAAGGCAGGACTACAGACATGAAGGCAGGACTACAGACATGAAGGCAGGTCTACAGACATGAAGGCAGGACTACAGACATGAAGGCAGGACTACAGACATGAAGGCAGGTCTACAGACATGAAGGCAGGTGGCAGGACTACAGACATGAAGGCAGGACTACAGACATGAAGGCAGGTGGCAGGACTACAGACATGAAGGCAGGTGGCAGGACTACAGACATGAAGGCAGGTCTACAGA
This sequence comes from Notolepis coatsorum, assembly GCF_963971535.1. Taxonomy (NCBI): domain Eukaryota; kingdom Metazoa; phylum Chordata; class Actinopteri; order Aulopiformes; family Paralepididae; genus Notolepis; species Notolepis coatsorum. The sequence continues at coordinate 269,102,426 of NC_140165.1, forward strand.
CATGAAGGCAGGTGGCAGGACTACAGACATGAAGGCAGGACTACAGACATGAAGGCAGGTCTACAGACATGAAGGCAGGACTACAGACATGAAGGCAGGTGGCAGGACTACAGACATGAAGGCAGGTGGCAGGTATACAGACATGAAGGCAGGACTACAGACATGAAGGCAGGACTACAGACATGAAGGCAGGTCTACAGACATGAAGGCAGGACTACAGACATGAAGGCAGGACTACAGACATGAAGGCAGGACTACAGACATGAAGGCAGGACTACAGACATGAAGGCAGGTCTACAGACATGAAGGCAGGTCTACAGACATGAAGGCAGGTCTACAGACATGAAGGCAGGACTACAGACATGAAGGCAGGTGGCAGGACTACAGACATGAAGGCAGGACTACAGACATGAAGGCAGGTGGCAGGTCTACAGACATGAAGGCAGGACTACAGACATGAAGGCAGGACTACAGACATGAAGGCAGGTGGCAGGACTACAGACATGAAGGCAGGACTACAGACATGAAGGCAGGTCTACAGACATGAAGGCAGGTCTACAGACATGAAGGCAGGTGGCAGGACTACAGACATGAAGGCAGGTGGCAGGACTACAGACATGAAGGCAGGACTACAGAAATGAAGGCAGGTCTACAGACATGAAGGCAGGACTACAGACATGAAGGCAGGACTACAGACATGAAGGCAGGTGGCAGGACTACAGACATGAAGGCAGGTCTACAGACATGAAGGCAGGTGGCAGGACTACAGACATGAAGGCAGGACTACAGACATGAAGGCAGGTCTACAGACATGAAGGCAGGACTACAGACATGAAGGCAGGACTACAGACATGAAGGCAGGTCTACAGACATGAAGGCAGGACTACAGACATGAAGGCAGGACTACAGACATGAAGGCAGGTGGCAGGACTACAGACATGAAGGCAGGTCTACAGACATGAAGGCAGGACTACAGACATGAAGGCAGGTGGCAGGACTACAGACATGAAGGCAGGTGGCAGGACTACAGACATGAAGGTGAATTCACATTCTTATAGGCATTCTGTCTCTTTCTTTGCACAATGTTTCAGTAACACAACAGTCAGACAGACTTCACCAGCAGTGTTTCAGTAACACAACAGTCAGACAGACTTCACCAGCAGTGTTTCATTGTTCCTTGTGTATGGATCTGGTAACACTGTGATAACGTTCGAATCCCGATAGGTGGCAGTGTCGCCTACCTTTTGAGTACATCCGGGTTCAGTGTCCTGTCCCCCACATGGACTCCGAACACCAAACTGTTTGTCAGAGAGTCGGCATAGTGATCGTGTGTAGCCAACGATTGGGGATTATTATGAAGAGGAAGAACAAGGTGAAGACTATCCAGACGGTGAGTTTTCACCAGACTACGTTGGAGTCCGCGTTTCTGGTAAATCAGAAAAACACTAAAGCCAAACCGGCCGATGATGTAACGGTATCTGTTCAGAGCGTCTCACCGCACCGCAGCACGTCCAGAGCCCGACACAGACCGAGTCAGACCCAGATGAGCCGGAATGGACGCCAAGATGATAAGCAGGTAAGATTACCCAGATGAGCCGGAATGGACGCCAAGTCGAGAAGCAGGTAAGATTACCCAGATGAGCCGGAATGGACGCCAAGACGATACGCAGGTAAGATTACCCAGATGAGCCGGAATGGACGCCAAGACGATAAGCAGGTAAGATTACCCAGATGAGCTGGAATGGACGCCAAGACGATAAGCAGGTAAGATTACCCAGATGAGCTGGAATGGACGCCAAGACGAGAAGCAGGTAAGATTACCCAGATGAGCCGGAATGGACGCCAAGACGATAAGCAGGTAAGATTACCCAGATGAGCTGGAATGGACGCCAAGACGAGAAGCAGGTAAGATTACCCAGATGAGCCGGAATGGACGCCAAGTCGAGAAGCAGGTAATATTACCCATGGTCGCTTTGTGAATAGAACAATAACATGTATCAACATGAGGCATGAGCCCTTTGTCCTGGAAATGTATAAGTGTCAAGCAACAAGCACGACCTGCGCGTGCTTCACAAAAGACGCGATATCTCGATATCTAGAAAATGAACATGGATTTTTGCGAAACTAACACTCTTTAGCCTGGGATTACGCAGGATCGGATGTATGTATAAATAAACAGTTTGTTCCCTGTTGGGAGTATAAATAATAAGCATTTCAAACGAGCCATGGTATGTCTCCATAGCTATAATATAGAATTAGATGGGTCAAAATGGTCTGAAACGCTGGCACCAGGGAGTAATGATGGGAAAACAGCGTGGCGGTCAGTCAATGAGTTAAGATATAATAATTAACTAATTTGGAAAAGCGCTATATAAATCTGATGCATTATTATTATTAATACATTTTAATCTAATCTAAAACATGAACCCAAAGATCAACATGACTGTCTGACCACACTATGATTATACTTGACTCACTCACTCACATAACTCTCATTCCTTCACTTTGTGTTGACAATCTGGTGAAGTTAAGGTTCTATAATTTAGCATTAGCTAAACGTTAGCTAGCCAGTAAACGTCATCCAATAGTCTCATGTCACATGACTAATGTTTTATTCTAATGTTAGCATGACTGGTGTACCAGTCACGTTTTATTCTAATGTTAGCATGACTGGTGTACCAGTCACGTTTTATTCTAATGTTAGCATGACTGGTGTACCAGTCACGTTTTATTCTAATGTAAGCATGACTGGTGTACCAGTCACGTTTTATTCTAATGTAAGCATGACTGGTGTACCAGTCACGTTTTATTCTAATGTTAGCATGACTGGTGTACCAGTCACGTTTTATTCTAATATTAGCATGACTGGTGTACCAGTCACATTTATTCTAATGTTAGCATGACTGGTGTACCAGTCACGTTTTATTCTAATGTTAGCATGACTGGTGTACCAGTCACGTTTTATTCTAATGTTAGCATGACTGGTGTACCAGTCACGTTTTATTATAATGTTAGCATGACTGGTGTACCAGTCACGTTTTATTCTAATGTTAGCATGACTGGTGTACCAGTCACGTTTTATTCTAATGTTAGCATGACTGGTGTACCAGTCACGTTTTATTCTAATGTTAGCATGACTGGTGTACCAGTCACGTTTTATTCTAATGTAAGCATGACTGGTGTACAAAACTAACGTAACTCACCCAGTGGCGTCATTTTCACATTTACATTTTATTTATGAAGTTATTTTAATATATATGTCCAATTGTGTCATTATTTTCCTTGTTTCTTTCAGGGAAGGAGCCACATCCTCTGATTGTGCATGAACTCCCCTCCATCATGTAGAACTCGGAGAGCTAGATCCACACAGGTGATTGATTGATTGAGCATTTTATTAACAGATTGCAGAAGGGGTACAATACAGTACGGCTCAATACACACAATTGTTAACCGTTTGATTGCCAAAAACATAGATCTACGCTTCTGTGGCCCAGCGGTTGAGTGCCGGAAACGTAGATCTGTGTCGTTTCTGTGTCGTTATTTCTTTTATTCGCTATTTCCATTCATAATTCATCCTGCTATGCTGTAGGACTGAATTGCACTCTGTCTGAGACCGCAACATTTACATTTTCACATTTACATTTAGTCATTTAGCTGACACTTTTATCGAAAGCGACGTACAAGTTCTGTATGACAGGTCATCAGGAAGGGTACAACTCTATCAGCTGAGTAACAATGTTCATCAAAGTGTTAAGTGCTACGGTGTGGGTTAGTTTATTAGGAGAAGTGCATGACAGTAAGGTTAGTTAGGGTTAGACTTTTATTTTTTATTTCTTTAATTTTTTTTATGGTCCGATATTGCCGCCTAACGCCTTGCGACCGCTATTGCACTCCATTTGAAACGTTGTGGTTTGTTCTCTCTGCCAAGCTGCGGCGTGGGGGCGGGTTCTAAACACTCCGGCAAAACAATCGCTTATAGGGATGGCATCGACAACTGTCCCCGCCCGCTGACATGGCTGACATCATACCTCAATGACCGCTCCTACCAAGTGTCATGGAGAGGGACTCTGTCGGCCACCCACCTACTGCGGACGGGTGTCACCCAGGGCTCGGTCCTAGGACCCCTTCTCTTCTCCCTCTACACTAAATCACTGGGTAACATTATCACGTCTCATGGCTTCTCATATCATTGTTATGCCGATGATACTCAACTCTTCCTCTCCTTCCCTCCCTAAGATATCCACGTCTCTGAGCGGATCTCGGCCTGTCTGTCGGACATCTCCGCCTGGATGACGACCAACCACCTCAAACTGAACATTAGCAAAACAGAATTGCTCAACCTGCCGGCCAAATCCTCCCCCCCGACCGACCTCTCCATCACAGTCGAGAATGCAGCTGTGACCGTGTCCCCGACCGCCAAGAACCTTGGTGTTGTCCTCGACGACCAGTTGAACTTCTCTGCTCACATCGCAGCGACAACCAGAACCTGCCGATTCCTCCTGAGCAACGTCAGAAGGATCCGCCCCTTCCTGACAAAAGAAGCCACCCAACTCCTCGTCCAATCAACAGTCATCTCCCGCCTCGAGAACGCAGCGGCCCGCCTGATCTCAAACCTACCGAAGTCGGCCCATGTCACCCCACTTCTTAGGGACCTGCACTGGCTCCCCATTGCTGCACAAATCCGCTTCAAGGCCCTCGACCTGGCATACCGTGCGGCAAAGGGAACCGCTCCCGCCTACATCTGGTCAATTGTCTCTAACTACACACCCTCAAGACCCCTACGCTCTGCATCTTCTGGCCACCTCAGACCTACTCCTATCCGAGCTCCGGGAGGGTCATCAAAGAGAAGCCGCCTATTCTCAGTCCTTGCCCCACAGTGGTGGAATGAACTACCCACCCCAGTTAGGACAGCCGAAACCTGTCCAATATTTTGCTGTCGACTAAAGACTCACTTCTTCAACCATTATATATAAAGAAAATATATACATATATATATATATATATATATATATATATATATTCGAACCCTAATTAACCTTACTGTCATGCACTTGTCCTAATAAACTAACCTACACTGTAACACGCAACACTTTGATGAATATTGTTACTCAGCTGATAGAGTTGTACCCTTCCTGATGACCTGTCGTACAGAACTTGTAAGTCGCTTTGGATAAAAGTGTCAGCTAAATGACTAAATGTAAATGTAAATGTAAATGTTGCGGTCTCAGACAGAGTGCCATTCAGTGGTGGCGCTCGAAGCATATAAAAACGATCTCCCCCCACCCTTTCGTGCATGCATGATGAAACATAATACCGATAATCTAGCGTTGATTTGAGATCGATTCAATAATCAGGCGAGAAATGGCAAGATTTATAATGAAATGCACTAAAGGGCTGTTTGCCGGAGTTCCCTGGGATTACACAGGATCACTGTAAAACTATACTCATATTCACCACGGTATAAAACGGAAATGTCTGGATGATGTTTTTTGCATGTTGACCGGAAGAAACCCACTGACAATCAACGCTGTTACACTTGATGTGTTAAGGGGATGCAGACCAGAGAAAGACTTTCGTCTTGTTTACATCAGGGCCCATTTTCAATTCATAATGAATTGTAAGTAAGGGTGCAATTAGCACCGTGCAATCCATTCTTTGTGGATCTAGCCAGGAGTGTCAGAAACAGAGACGATCACAGAGACGATCACAGAGATGATCACAGAGAGGGTCACAGAATCACAGAATCACAGAATCACAGGATCACAGAGACGATCACAGAATCACAGGATCACAGGATCACAGAGACGATCACAGAGACGATCACAGAATCACAGAATCACAGAATCACAGAATCACAGGATCACAGAGACGATCACAGAATCACAGGATCACAGGATCACAGAGACGATCACAGAGACGATCACAGAATCACAGAATCACAGAATCACAGAATCACAGGATCACAGAGACGATCACAGAATCACAGGATCACAGGATCACAGAGACGATCACAGAATCACAGGATCACAGAATCACAGAATCACAAGATCACAGAGACTATCACAGAATCACAGGATCACAGAATCACAGGATCACAGGATCACAGAATCACAGGATCACAGAGACGATCACAGAATCACAGGATCACAGGATCACAGGATCACAGGATCACAGGATCACAGAATCACAGAATCACAGGATCACAGGATCACAGGATCACAGAGACGATCACAGAATCACAGAATCACAGAATCACAGGATCACAGAGACGATCACAGAATCACAGGATCACAGAATCACAGAATCACAAGATCACAGAGACGATCACAGAATCACAGGATCACAGAATCACAGGATCACAGGATCACAGAATCACAGGATCACAGAGACAATCACAGAATCACAGGATCACAGGATCACAGGATCACAGGATCACAGAATCACAGAATCACAGGATCACAGGATCACAGGATCACATGATCACATGATCACAGAATCACAGAATCACAGGATCACAGGATCACAGGATCACAGAGACGATCACAGAATCACAGGATCACAGGATCACAGGATCACAGGATCACAGAATCACAGAATCACAGGATCACAGGATCACAGGATCACAGGATCACAGGATCGCATGATCACAGAGACGATCACAGAGACGATCACAGAATCACAGAATCACAAGATCACAGGATCACAGAATCACAGGATCACAGAATCACAGGATCACAGTATCACAGGATCACAGGATCACAGAATCACAGGATCACAGAATCACAGAATCACAGGATCACAGGATCACAGGATCACAGGATCACAGGATCACAGAGACGATCACAGAATCACAGAATCACAGGATCACAGGATCACATGATCACAGAGACGATCACAGGATCACAGGATCACATGATCACAGAGACGATCACAGAGACAATCACAGGATCACAGGATCACAGGATCACAGAATCACAGAATCACAGGATCACAGAGCCCAGCGTGGGTGAAACACCCTGCGTTCAAAGAGTCCCGTCTTTACATTTTTGTTGACATTAACCAGAGTGCCAAGAGGTCTTGAGACACTTAGTGAAGATTAGTCATAAACATCCTGTAAGTCACAAGGACCTCCTCTCTGAGACGTCTGGGGAGTGGACCTCCTGGCTGAGACGTCTGGGGAGTGGACCTCCTCCTCTCTGAGACGTCTGGGGAGTGGACCTCCTGGCTGAGACGTCTGGGGAGTGGACCTCCTCCTCTCTGAGACGTCTGGGGAGTGGACCTCCTCCTCTCTGAGACGTCTGGGGAGTGGACCTCCTCCTCTCTGAGACGTCTGGGGAGTGGACCTCCTCCTCTCTGAGACGTCTGGGGAGTGGACCTCTCCTCTCCTCTCCTCTCCTCTCCTCTCTTCTCCTCTCCTCTCTTCTCCTCTCTTCTCCTCTCCTCTCTTCTCCTCTCCTATCTTCTCTCTTCTCCTCCCACACCATCCCCTCTCCTCTCCTCTCCTCTCCTCTCCTCTCCTCTCCTCTCCTCTCCTCTCCTCTCCTCTCCTCTCCTCTCCTCTCCTCTCCTCTCCTCTCCTCTCCTCTCCTCTCCTCTCCTCTCTTCTCTCTT